>NC_088372.1:1426009-1456009 GCF_034508935.2 Berghia stephanieae | reverse complement strand
CAAGTTGAGTCCTTGGTAAAGGCTCTTTACTCATATTCTCTGACCGTACTCAAGTGTAAAAGGAGTACCTAGTCGTTAACAGCGTTTTCTTTGTCGGAAAAAGAATTGAAATATCAAAATTCGCATCGTCTGCTATGTAGTCTTTAGGTATGACACTCGCTATAGGATCGGAAGGTCCTGGGTTCGAGTCTTGTTCGGCGCAAGTTGAGTCCTTGGAAAAGGGTATTTAATCCCATTCTCTCACCGTACTCAGGTGTAAAATGAGAACTTGGTCCTTAACAGCGTTGTATCTCTTTCGGAAATTGTAAAATCACCTAACAGACGTCATGTCTCGTTCTGTTGCTGTTGGTCAGGGACCCTTTGTAAAGCGTTTTGAGCACATATAGTGGATATTGCGCTATATAAAACCTCAAGTTGAAGCTTCAGTTAACGCATATTATGGGCTTATTTTTACATTGTTGTCAATATTTTGCGCCACAAAATATCAAAATAAAAATGGATGTGTTTATTTTACGAGGAAAAATGAAAAAGTGAAGGAAAAATTCAAACTTATGACTTTTGATCATTTTTACATTTTAAAAAATCAAATCAAACTAGCTTTTACTTTGGGCAATGTCCACTATACGTGCTCAACGCGCTTTACAAAGTGTCACAAGCTAACAGCAACACTTATCATGTAGGACGAGACATGTCGCCTGATTGGCGATATTACATATTTTATTTTTCGACAGAGACAACGCTCTTAAATGCCAGAAACTCATTTTATACCTGAGTACCGTGAGGAAATCTGAGTAAAGAGATTTTTTCCAAGGACTCAACTTTCAGCCTCTCACCATTGCGGGACTGTGAACCAAGGACCTTCCGATCCAAAGGCACGTGTCATACCACTTGACCACATAGTCGCACTGAGACCATTGGCGATCGCTTCCTGCTGCCTCAAGCACCCTGCGGTGCATAGAGGATTGAGTGAGTGAGTGATTTTGGTGAATGTGAAAGAAAAAAATACTATTGATGCTATCCGTTTAGGTAAACCACTCACAATATCCGCCACACGGATATAAAATACCAAAACACAAAACTATGTGTCACATAGTTTTGTGTTTTGGTATTTTATATCCGTGTGTTGATGTTGGCCAGGGACCCCTTGTTAAGCGCTTTGAGCACGTTTAATGGATATTGCGCTATATAAAAGCTCAATTTTAAGTTTAAGCCATAACATGTAGGACGAGACATGACGCCTGTCAGGCGATATTACAAATTTTTGGGAGAGAGACAACGCTGTTAACGGCCAGGTACTCATTTTACACCTGAGCACTGTGAGAGAATGTGAGTAAAGAGCATTCTCCAAGGACTCAACTATGCGCACATTCGAACCCAGGACCTTCCGATCCGAAAGCGAATGTCATACCACTAGACCACCTGATTGGCACATTTTTGTTCCTCCTTCTATGTTACAGTCAGCACTAGGGTGCCTAGCAGTCGAGCATGGACTTCGGCAGAAGAAACGGCGTTAAGTTCAAATCTTGAAGTCGGATACGAGGACGATGTTCGTCCTGTTGAGATCACGAGTATTTTCATGGCCTTTCAGATGACTAGTATCGACAGTGTGGTATGTATTCGATTACTTCGATAACTTTGATTGATATTGATACAGTGGGGTATGTATTCGATATCTTCGATAACTTTGATTGATATTGATACAGAGTGGTATGTATTCGATATCTGCGATATCTTTGATTGATATCGACAGTGTGGTATGTATTCGATACCTTCGATAACTATGATTAATATTGACAAAGTGGTATGTATTCGAGACCTTCGATATCTTTGATTGATATTGACAATGTGGAATGTATTCGATACCTTCGATAACTATGATTGATATTGACAGTGTGGTATGTATTCGATATTTTCGATATCTTTGATTGATATTGACAGTGTGGAATGTATTCGATACCTTCGATAACTTTGATTGATATTGATAGAGTGGTATGTATTCGATATCTTCGATATCTTTGATTGATATTGACATTGTAGTATGTATTCGATACCTTCGATAACTTTGATTGATATTGATAGAGTGGTATGTATTCGATATCTTCGGTAACTTTGATTGATATTGATAGTGTGGTATGTATTCGATATCTTCGATAACTTTGATTGATATTGACAATTTGGTATGTATTCGATATCTTCGATAACTTTGATTGATATTGACAATGTGGTATGTATTCGATATGTTCGATAACTTTGATTGATATTGATAGAGTGGTATGTATTCGATATCTTCGATAACTTTGATTGATATTGACAGTGTGGTATGTATTCGATATCTTTGATAACTTTGATTGATATTGACAGTGTGGTATGTATTCGATATCTTCGATAACTTTGATTGATATTGACAATATGATATGTATTCGATATCTTCGATAACTTTGATTGATATTGATAGAGTGGTATGTATTCGATATCTTTGATAACTTTGATTGATATTGACAATGTAATATGTATTCGATATCTTTGATATCTTTGATTGATATTGATAATGTGATATGTATTCGATATCTTCGATAACTTTGATTGATATTGATAGAGTGGTATGTATTCGATATCTTCGATAACTTTGATTGATATTGACAGTGTGGTATGTATTCGATATCTTTGATAACTATGATTTATACTGGCAGTGTGGTATTTATCGATATTTTCATTACCTTTGATTGATATTTGATAGCATGGTTTGTATCGATATCTTAATTAACTTTTTTTTGATACTGACAGTTTGTATGTATCAATATCTTCCTTAAATTTGATTCATGTTGACATTGTGGTTTGTACCAATATTTTTGTTAACTTTTATTGATGTTGACATTGTGGTTTGTACCAATATTTTTGTTAACTTTTATTGATGTTGACATTGTGGTTTGTACCAATATTTTTGTTAACTTTTATTCATGTTGACATTGTGGTTTGTACCAATAATTTTGTTAACTTTTATCGATGTTGACATTGTGGTTTGTATCGATATCTGTGTTAACTGTGATTGATATTGACAGTGTAGTTTGCAGCGATTTCTTTGCTAACTTTTATTGATGTTGACATTGTGCTATTTGTGTACCGATATCATCGTTGACTTTGAATAGCGTAGATAAGGTGGATTGTGTTGATAACTAGAAATGTGATCTTTTACAGAAATAGAATAACAATTGTACATGAAAGGTGCCAGACAAAGGATGAGAGAACGAGTGGTATGTATTCGATATCTTCAATAACTTTGATTGATATTGATAGAGTGGAATGTATTCTATATCTTTGATAACTTTGATTGATATCGACAGAGTGGAACGTATTCGATATCTTCGATAACTTTGATTGATATTGATAGAGTGGTATGTATTCGATATCTTCGATAACTTTGATTTATATTGATAGAGTGGTATGTATTCGATATCTTCGATAACTTTGATTGATATTGATAGAGTGGTATGTATTCGATATCTTCGATAACTTTGATTGATATTGATAGAGTGGTATGTATTCGATATCTTCGATAACTTTGTTTGATATTGATAGAGTGGTATGTATTCGATATCTTTGATTGATATTGACAGTGTGGTATGTATTCGATATCTTCGATAACTTTGATTGATATTGATAGAGTGGTATGTATTCAATATCTTTGATATCTTTGATTGATATTGATAGAGTGGTATGTATTCGATATCTTCGATAACTTTGATTGATATTGATAGAGTGGTATGTATTCGATATCTTCGATAACTTTGATTGATAGTGATAGAGTGGTATGTATTCGATATCTTCGATAACTTTGATTGATATTGATAGAGGGGAATGTATTCGATATCTTCGATAACTTTGATTGATATTGATAGAGTGGTATGTATTCGATATCTTTGATAACTATGATTGATACTGGCAGTGTGGTATTTATCGATATTTTCATTACCTTTGATTGATATTTGATAGCATGGTTTGTATCGATATCTTAATTAACTTTTTTTGATATTGACAGTTTGTATGTATCGATATCTTCCTTAAATTTGATTCATGTTGACATTGTGGTTTGTACCAATATTTTTGTTAACTTTTATTGATGTTGACATTGTGGTTTGTATCGATATCTGTGTTAACTGTGATTGATATTGACAGTGTAGTTTGCAGCGATTTCTTTGTTAACTTTTATTGATGTTGACATTGTGCTATCTGTGTACCGATATCATCGTTGACTTTGAATAGCGTAGATAAGGTGGATTGTGTTGATAACTAGAAATGTGATCTTTTACAGAAATAGAATAACAATTGTACATGAAAGGTGCCAGACAAAGGATGAGAGAAAGGTACAAGATAAAAATATCCCAAAACTCAGTCGACATTGACTGGGAATCAAACCTCAGACCTTACACCGGTGTCTGCTCCATAATTTTTCAATTTGATATTTACAGAAATAACATATTCTTGTGTCTTTGCAGTCTATCTGTGTTTTTAAGTAATGTATTTGTGTTTTATTTGATTTTGGTTTTTTTTTTTTTCGTTGTTAGCTGAAAAAGGGAAGCCCGAAACGCTCCATGTTGGGTATTTGTGACCCATCGTCTCAAAACGGTATTATTTCGGAACGAACCAGATGTTTAAAAGCTGAATTTAATGTTAAAACTGGTCAAACATATAAATTGTTAGCATTAGAACCGGAAAATATGATATCCATTCTCCTCAATAAAACATATAAACCCAACAGAAGTCTGATATTTCTGGCTATAAATTCTATTTTCAACATCTTTACCAACCCGACTTAAATACCGTTTTGAGGCGAAGGGTCACATTTTTTAAACTGATATATTCATCATTGTTGAGTAACTTGTTCCAGTCCACAGCTTCTAGCAGCTTTTTATTTCTAATGTGTACAGGTTTTCATTTTCTTTTTCTTTACAGAACATTAAAGAACAGACATTTTCAGTATCTGGTTGGTGGATATTAGTACGTCATTATTAATATTTGTTTTTCTTCTTTTTTCTTCTTCCTCTTCTGGGGGCAGCGTTGTTCAGCGATACAGTCTTTGCTTCGTACCCAAAAGGTACCGAGTTTGACTACCTGCCTCTTTGTGTGATTGTGAGCAAGCCACCTCGTTTAGCTCAATTTCCGGCACAGCACTGCGGCTGATGCCTGGTTATTCCAGTTTTCCCTTAGAATGGACAATAAAGACAAATTTCCCTTTGTGGATGAATAAATTTTCTTCTTCTTCTTCTTCTTCTTCTTCTTCTTCTTCTTCTTCTTCTTCTTCTTCTTCTTCTTCTTCTTCTTCTTCTTCTTCTCCATACATCACGGTTCAGAGCATCATCTTCCTCCACTAAGCGTACTAAATGCGCTTTACAAAGGTTCTCTTGCCTTCAGAATCACTTAACATGATCACTGCTAAGCGATATAACAAGGGCAAAGCTGTTAAGAGCCACGTACTCATCTTACGTCTGAGTACGGTGAGGGACTGTGAATCAAGAGCTTTTTTCCATGGACTCAACTATGTGCTACACAGGGCGGGGCTCAACCCTGGACCTTCCGAATCGAAGGCGAGTGTCATACCACTAGGCAACATTGCCGCACAATATTTAATGTGCTGAACAAAACTTAACCCTCTCCATACCAACTACATGAAAATCGTCACATTCGTTACAATACAACCAACATTTTGCTTATTCAAATGTCTTTTGTACACGATAAAATGTAAAGAAAATGAACACAGTGTGTTGTAGAGCATGTTTTGCTAAAGAAACTATTTATCACAAAAACTTTACTGCTATCGTGTTTGAGTGATAAAAAAATATATTTTTGTGTTAGGTGGGTGTGAAGTTTTGGGGAAAATCCTGAAAATGGCTGGTAAGGAGAGAGTTGAGGACAGAACCTGTGGCAAACACATGTTATCATCATTATTATTATTTTCATTGTTTGCCTTGCTTTATTATTGATTTTACTTATTTGATTTGTTGATGAATATATATTCTTGTATGATTTACATTGGCAATTGCCTAAAATAAACGTTTTTGAACCTTTGAACCTTGATAAGCATGTTTTTTTTGGTTAATTTCCTGCCTGTAGGAATGGGAAGACCCAAGACTGACCTGGACGACTGCTTCCCACGGAAACATTCCACTTCTACAGTATTATGAGAATGATTTGTGGACACCTGCCATCGTGGTCAGCAACAGGTCAGTTTGGGTTTTAAAAATAGACTTTTACAACAAGATAGTCAACGAATGTGTTTTTGTTTGAAAAACCGAATAGCATGAACTAAAGATAATCATGTTGCTAAGGTTATGATGTAAAGTATGGAATCAATTGTTTCCTTGAGGTCTACTAACGACAACTTACTAGGCGGTGAAAAAAAAACCCTGGAAAATGACGTCAAACTATAAGTCCTAGTATAGTGGGTTCTAGTGTAGCAATCGTTAACATATAGCCTGACACTAGAACCGTAGCCATCGTTAACATATAGCCTGACACTAGAACCGTAGCCATCGTTAACATATAGCCTGGCCCTAGAACCGTAGCCATCGTTAATTTATAGCCTGACACAAGAACCGTAACCATCGTTAACTTATAGCCTGACACTAGAACCGTAACCATCGTTAACTTATAGCCTGGCCCTAGAACCGTAGCCATCGTTAACTTATAGCCTGACGCAAGAACCGTAACCATCGTTAACTTATAGCCTGACACTAGAACCGTAGCCATCGTTAACTTATAGCCTGACGCTAGAACCGTAGCCATCGTTAACATATAGCCTCGCACTAGAACCGTAGCCATCCTTAACATATAGCCTGACACAAGAACCGTAGCCATCGTTAACATATAGCCTGACACTAGAACCGTAGCCATCGTTAAGATATAACCTGGCACTAGAACCGTAGCCATCCTTAACATATAACCTGGCACTAGAACCGTAGCCATCCTTAACATATAGCCTGGCACTAGAACCGTAGCCATCGTTAACATATAGCCTGACACAAGAACCGTAGCCATCGTTAACATATAGCCTGACACTAGAACCGTAGCCATCGTTAACATATAGCCTGGCACTATAACCGTAGCCATCGTTAACATATAGCCTGACACTAGATCCGTAGCAATCGTTAACATATAGCCTGACACTAGAACCGTAGCCATCGTTAATATATAGCCTGACACTATAACCGTAGCCATCGTTAACTTATAGCCTGACACTAGAACCGTAACCATCGTTAACTTATAGCCTGACACTAGAACACTCAAGGATTGGCAATTTGACGTCATTTTTGTCGTTAGTAGAGCTCAATGAAACAAGTTATTTCATTGGTTGAACTATTGAATACAACTCACGATTTGTTTTCTTTTGTGGCAAAAGACTGGCATTTTAACGTCATCTTTCGGTCAGTGTCAGACAAAAACTTTACGATGGCTACGGTTTGACACTCGCCTTCGGATTGGAATGTCTTGTCTTCGAGTCTCGCTTTGATCGGCGCATAGTTGAGAACTTGGAAAAGACTCTTTTTCTCACATACTCTTATTGTACTCAAGTGTAAAATGAGTACCTGACCGTTAACAGCGTTGTCTGTATCGGGGGAAAAATTGTAATATCTCTTAAGAAACGTCATGTCTCGTTTAAAGTGTTAAGTGTTGCTGTTGGTCAGGGACCTTGTCTTAAGCGCCTTAGACCGTATACGGTGGAAATTGCTATATATAAATGCTATATTTTTTAGTCTTTCGTTGCATGGTTTACGACCATCATTATTATAATAGGATTCAATAGTTCGATGTCACGTCCGGCCCGCAACCAGCAGCTTGGTTCTAAACAAAGAAGATCGGTATTTTTTTCATTCTTCATGCTGGCTAGAATTTATTCCACATAATGTTATGAGATCAGAATTTATAAAAGTCAAAACATGATCAAATTTACACAGTTTTTCTCCTCTGGATACACTTTTATGCTCTTCGGAAAAGTATTTCATAAGGGAGTCCGCCATTGTTCTGATAGTTTACAACCAGTTACAAAGTTACTATGCGTCATTACGAGGGAAGTGACGTCACGACTGTTGAAGCCAATTGTTATTACAAATACAATCATTCTTATTTTAATCTATTAATCTGTTCCTTTGTTACTATTTATTATAATGAAAATGTTGCTGCTTGAAACTCGAATGAAAAAATCAAACCCGACAAATGTTGAATTGTAAACTTTAATTTATGAGACGAAGACAGATACTGTGGACGTTTCGAGTTTCCTCTTCATCAACAAAGTGTAAATGTTGCTGCTCGAAGCTCGAAGAAATAAATGATAACGTGAAGTTTAATGTAAGCTTCACGTTATTATTTATATCTTTATCAACAAAGGACGATGAATAAAGTACCAAGAACGACTGAAATATACCATTCGTCCTTAGTGTTTTATTCATCGTGTTTTGTTGATAAAGGGGAAACCCGAAACGTCCACAGTATATGTCTTCCTTTGATAAATTGAAGCTTACAATTCAACACTTATCGTTATTCCTTTTTCCTTATTAAATAGATCAACTGGGTGGGGTTCCTGACCTCCCATAGTGGGCAGGGAGGCACTTACTGTGTCTTCTATCCCCCTATATCTGTTCTCCAAATTGCTTCCTGTCTTTGTCTTGGAATGAGATTACTTAGTTTTGTCTTGACCCTGGCCAGAGTTCCTTGGCTGGGAAGGAAACGGTCGAATGTATAGTTATAGGGAATGAGATTAGCGGAAGAGTAGCGTCCCCTTGATTGGACGTCACCCAAAGTATGTGACGTCACCGGTGGAAAAGTTATTAGAGAGAGAACGTCATTTTGGTTGTGCGCATACGTATCTCGCCCTCGCTAACGGTGAAAGCGGCTTGAGACACTTCACAAATACCAAATTGACGTTCTCTCTTTAAGGTGACGTCCAATCAAGGAACGCTACTCTTCCGCTAATCTCATTCCCTATAGTTTTGGGAGATGATATTTTTCCCTTGTAAATTATCTCTCTGTTATGTATTGTTATTTTGTTTATCTTTAACATATGATTTGTGAACGTTTGAGTGTATTCATCTTATTGGGATCTTGTGCTAGAGTCTGGGTGAGATTTTTAGGTGATTTCAACCTAATGACAGTGTGCTCTTGGAAAATACATCTTTCCTATTCGAACCAATTCCGCTTTGTCTTACCTTCTCATTCGTGCTTTAAATGTAATTTTATAACTTTTTTACCATCCCATTTTCTTCCTTTTTACTGGTCCTGATATGACCTTAATGTGTTGCAAGCCCCCCCCCCCCTCCCCCAACCCAGTAAAATCCTTAAAAACAAACAAACAATAATAGTAAATAGTAAATAATGAAATTATATAGCGCCTAAACATACACGTTAATCGTGCTCTGCGGCGCTTTACATAATAAAAATAAAAATGTTTAAAAACAACAAAATTAAAAATCACGACACTACACGATACATAATAAGCATGCATAGAAAAAACAGAATCAAAGCAACATCTATTTCATGAAAAATAAGCCTCACGGAACAACTCAGTCTTCAGACATTTCCTGAAAGATGATAAATTTTCACAGGACTTTGTCCCAGGACTGAGTGCGTTCCATAGGCGTGGAGCTATGAATGAAAAGGCTTTTTCACCGAAAGTGGATTTTGAGGTGGCAACTTTTAGAAGTTGGGACTGAGATGATCTTAAATTTCGAGTGGGTTCATATTTTTTAATCAGTTCCTGCAAATATTCAGGTGTCAATCCATCCATAACATATATCAAATCTTTTCGAACACCCAGTATCACGGATCTTTCGGCCATCTCTGAGAGTACAATCCCACTCCGAGTGACCTACGAAGGTGAAGTGGCCTGGCATCCCCCTGGCATTTTCACGACAGGCTGTGAGATGGACACGACTCATTTCCCTTTCGACGTCCAGGTTTGCAGTATGCAGGTAAAATTAAATCAATAAAAAAATCACCCCCCCCCCCGCCTCCCCGCCCCCTTTCCAAGAGAAAAAAAAACAAAACAAAACAAAAAAACAACTTGAGTATTTTGAAGCACAATGTTGATGCTTTACGCTTCGTTACCACAATACCGGCTAGAAGGGTATGGATAGTTCGAAGTTGACGTCACAAGGGTAATTGTTATTATTTATGTTTTTTTTTTGGGGGGGGGGGGGTTGGGGGGGGCGTTGCCATCCGCGTTAATGAGTAATTCTAGCGAATATGCATTACTCACTCACTCTATCCCATGACCGGTTGGTCGTCGGGGGACTCTCGGGATGCAGACTTCACGATTCGACGCCACTCATCACGGTCTTGGGCCTTCCTCATAGATTGTTCCACGTCAATCCTGTCCAATCTTTAATGTTATCCTGCCACACTTTCCTCTGTCTTCCTCTTCTTCGGCAGCCTTCAACTGTGCCCTGCAATATTGTCTTGCATAAGCTTTCGTGTCTTACGAGGTGACCAAACCAAGACAATTTCCTTCTCTTTACCGTTGCAAGTAATGGTTCTTGCCTTCCTGCCAGTTCTGTTACTTCGTCTGTATTAACCAGACTATAAACGGTCTTGGTTACAAATAGTTTTGTGTGTTGGTCCGTTATAATTCCGGATGGCAATGTTGTAACCTTCTTAGCCAAGCCCATACTATATATATATAGTTCGAAGATGACGTCACTCATGTCTTTGTTATTGTTTTTTGCCATCCGCGCTTATGAGTAATGCGCACTGAACTGTATTAACCCGACTATAGATAGTTCGAAGATGACGTCACTCATGTCGTTGTTATTGTTTTTTGCCATCCGCGTTTATGAGTAATGCTCACTGAACTGTATTAACCAGACTATAAACGTTCATGGATACACACAATTTTGTGTGTCGGTCCGTTATACTTCCGGGTGGCAATGTTATGAGCTTCTCAGCCAAGCGCATACTATCTATAAACGTTCATGGATACACACAGTTTTGTGTGTTGGTCCGTTATACTTCCGAATGGCAATGTTGTGAGCTTCTTAGTCAAGCGCATACTATCTATAGCTGAGTTGTGCTTGGCCAGAAAACATATAACATTATCAGTCCAAAATATAACGGACCAACACACAAAACTATGCCAAACTTTCAAGGGTTTATATTCTGGTCAATACAGTTTAGTAAGAATTACTAATAAACGTGGATGGTAAAAAACAATAACAAAGACCTGAATGACGTCAACGTTGTTCTATCTATAGAAAGTATGCGCTTAGCTAAGAAGGTCACAACATTGCCATCGGAAAATATTAAGGACCAACTCACAAAACTATGTGTAATCTTGAACGTTTATAGATAGTGTGCGCTTGGCTAAGAAGCTCAGAACATTGCCATCCGGAAGTATAACGGACCAACACAGAAAACTGTGTGTAACCATGAACGTTTATAGTCAGGTTAATACAATTCAATGAGCATTACTCATAAATGCGGATGGCAAAAAACAATAACAAAGACCTGAGTGGCGTCATCTTCGAACTATCTGCAGTCTTGTTAATCCAGTTTAGTGAGAATTCCTCATAAACATGGATGGCAAACAAGAATAACAAAGACCTGATTAGCGTCAATTTCGTTTTATCTATGCAGTAACCAAAACTAAAACCTCAATGTAACCTGAAACGTCGATAGTCTGATAAATGTGACCCATCGTCTAAAAACGGTATTATGTTGGAACGAAACATATGCTTAAAAGCCGAATTTAAGTTTAAACTGGTCAAAAATATAAATTGTTGGCATTCGCACCCTAAAATATGGTATCCATTCTCCACAATATAACATACAAACTCAACACAAGTCTGATATTTCTCTGCTATAAATTCAATTTTCAACTACCTAACCAACCCTACCTAATACCGTTTTGAGGCGAAGGGTCACAAATACATTTTGGTGGATAAAAAAAAAAATAACAAAGAGGTGGTACACTTCATCTTGGTATATTCTACAGATGCTGTGCGCTTGGCTAAGAAACTCACAACATTGCCCTCCGGAAATATAACGTACCAGCACACAAATAATATGTGTAACCACGAATGTTGTTTTCTGTTTAATACAATTTAGTAGTAGTGGTAGTAGTAGTAGTAGTAGTAGTAGTAGTAGTAGTAGTAGTAGTAGTAGTAGTAGTAGTAGTAGTAGTAGTAGTAGTAGTATTAGTAGTAGTAGTAGTAGTAGTAGTAGAAGTAGTAGTAGTAGTAGTAGTAGTAGTAGTAGTAGATAGTAGTAGTAGTAGTAGTAGTAGTAATTAGTAGTAGTAGTAGTAGTATAGTAGTAGTAGTAGTAGTAGTAGTAGTAGTAGTAGTAGTAGTAGTAGTAGTAGTAGTAGTAGTAGTAGTAGAAGTAGTAGTAGTAGTAGTAGTAGTAGTAGTAGTAGTAGTAGTAGTAGTAATAGTAGTATTAGTAGTATTAGTAGTAGTAGTAGTAGTAGTAGTAGTAGTAGTAGTAGTAGTAGTAGTACTAGTAGTAGTAGTAGAAGTAGTAGTAGTAGTAGTAGTAGTAGTAGTAGTAGTAGTAGTAGTAGTAGTAGTAGTAGTATAGTAGCAGTAGTAGTAGTAGTAGTAGTAGTAGCAGCAGTAGTAGTAGTAGTAGTAGTAGTAGTAGTAGTAGTAGTAGTAGTAGTAGTAGTAGTAGTAGTAGTAGTATCGTTCAGCTACACTTCTATGTTCAGGGTATCAATCCAGGTTCGGAAGTCACCATCACATTTGTTGATGGTTTCAAATTCCCCCTTCCAGTTTTGTCTCTGGGCAATCTAGTACGAGGTGGTTTGCATCTTGTGGTGCTTGGTTGCACTTTGGGCATGTTGGTGATTCCTGGAGCCCCCATTTGTGCATGTTGGCAGCTTTTCTTGTATGTTTTGACCGTAGTCTATTTGCAGCTACCCAGTATTATCTTGGTTAATACAATTTAGTGAGAATTACACATAAAAATGGATGAAAAAAAATATAAATAAATAAAAAAAGACCTGAGTGACGTCATCGCAGACAGTATGCGCTTGGTTAAGAAACTCACAACAATGTCATCCCGAAGTATAAACGGACCAACACACAAAACTCTGTGTAACCATGAACTTTTATAGTCTGGATAATACACTTAAGCGAGAATTACCCATATAAACGGATACCAAAAAAGAAATATTTAAAAAAAATAACAAAGAACTGAGTGACATAATCTTGGTATATTCTCTATTGTGCGGCTATGTGGTCTTGTGGTATGATACTTTAAAGCGCTTTGAGCACGTTTAGTGGATATTGCTCCATATAAAAGCTCAAGTGTTTTTTTATTTATTGATTCCACAGGTGACGTCATTTGGGTATACAGTTGACGAAGTGGTCATCAACTCGACCAAAGGTGTCCGAATGGATTTCTACTCTGAGAACGGAGATTGGGAAATACTGGAGGCCTGGGATACGTATACAACTTATACGGACAGCGGCGACGACTATTCCAGGGTGAGTAATCTATGCCAGTGTGAGTAATCTGTGCGACGGTGAGTAATCTATGCCAGTGTGAGTAATATATGTCATGGTGGATAATCTATGCCAGGGTGAGTAATCTATGCCAAGGGGAGTCATATATTCGAAGATGAGTAATCTATGCCAAGATGAGTACTTTTTGCCATGGTCGATCGTTGAGGATTGAGTTTGCTTACATAACAAATCTTTTGCCTGAGCTTTCCCTAAATGTGTAATCTCTCATTCGCCTCATTCATTGTGTTTTGGTGAGAAAAGTGGTGATCAGTATGTAAGAGAGAGAGAGAGAGAGAGAGAGAGAGAGAGAGAGTGTGTGTGTGTGTGTGTATGTGTGTATCTATATATATATATATATATATATATATATATATATATATATATATATATATATATATCATCTCTCTGATCAGATAACCTCAGAAAACTAATATTACTCTTCTCTTTCTTTGTCACCCAGCTGTTCAAACTATTCAAATATGTTTTTCTTGGTCTACCTTTACTCTTTTTACCTTCTATCTTTCCTGTGAGAGCAAGGTGTTCCATACATTTATGTCGATTTAGGTGTCCTAAAAATTGCATTTATATATATATATATATATATATATATATATATATATATATTATATATATAATATGTTAATTTATATTGTTTCGAAATTGCCTTTCACTCCAATAGATGTCATACTATGTAAAGGTGAAGCGATTGAATACCTACCATTGGCTAAACATTATTCTGCCTGTCATCGTGTCCGGCTGCCTGGTCGTCTTCGTCTTTCTACTACCCGTGGACAGCGGGGAAAAGATGGGCTATTCTCTAACCTGCCTGCTTACGTATGTTGTACTCTTGACTCTCATCGCTGCTGACATGCCGACCACAGCCAAACATACCTCCATTTTAGGTAAGCATACATATAAATCAGGGAAATGTTTGGCTAATATTTCACAAGCCCTTTTACTTGTTTTGTTCTTCTGACTCTCATCTTTGCTGATATGCCGACCACAGCCAAACATACCTCCATTTTGGGTTGGTTCGATAGGACAGAAGGGGAGGAGATGGGCTAGTCTTTCATAAGCCTCATCATTTATCTAATCTTCGTCACCCTCATCGCTGCTGGCATGCCAACCACAGACAAACATACTTCCATTTTAGGGAAATCCAACGGTGAAGAAGGGGCAAAAGATGGGCTTGTTTTTCACGAGCCCTATTACCTATCACGAATTGCAATGTTGTGTATATACCGACTACAGCCTAACATGCTTAAATTTTAGGTCAGTATGTGAAGAAGGGGGTGGGGATGGGAGAGAATGCTGGGCTTATCTTTCGCAAATCTTATAACGTATCTTATCTTCACACACTCATTGTGATGACATCATGTCGATACCACCATACATATGTCATTTTAGGTAAGTATAGATATAAAGCAAATGTTGGGCTAATCCCTCACGTCATAGAAGTTATGTTATCCATCGGACAGACTGCCATCCACAGCAATGCAAAGCATACCTCCAGTTTAGGGAAGTTCAACTGTGAAGAATGGGCAAAAGATGGGCTTATCTTTCACGAGCCATATTACTTTTCTTATCTTCATAACCCTTATTGTTGCTTACATTCCGACGACAGATTCAAAACGGAGCAAAATAAATACCAAGCACGGAATGTTTCGGTCTTGAAATCCTTCTTCAGCAACAAAAACAAAATTAACAAAAACCCCCCCCCCCCCCCCAAAAAAAAAAAAACAAAAACAAAAAAAAACAACATTATAATACTGCTTATAAATTACTTTTTGTCTAAAGAAATCGGTGAAACAGGGGGAAAACGGACTAATCTTTGACAAGCCCCTTTGAGTTGCTTTCCTTCTGACTCCAAAAGTCTGTGACATGTCGACAGCAGCAAAACATACCTTCATTATATATATACGTTTTGAAGAAATGCGGGCTGTGTCATGAGCAGCCTTCTTGACTCTCTTTACTGCTAAGAAAACACCCACAAACCGACCAAAACTGAATATACCTTCATTATAGTTCAAAAAGAAAATCGCGCAAATAACAGGCATAACATTTTTATTACTAAATTTATACTCCTACATTGACCAGTATGTTTCTGAAAAATGAAATAATAAATTGGTATTTCGTTTTTTGTTTGGGTTTTTTTAAAGCTTTTGTTTATTACTTCCTTCATTGTTGTGTGTTGTTTTTGGTTGTTTGGCTTATATCCTATTTGTGATCACTTTGACAAAGAAAGACAGTTTTCTTCATCTACTACAATCAAAATATTGCCATACGGATGTGGTCGGTTGCAAACGAACACAAGAAATGGTAGCCCTTGTGACCGGTAGTCAGACGGTCTGAGGTTCGATCCCCAGTCGTAGACTGATTTTTGGGGATTTTTTTTCTTATATTTTTCTTTCTTGCTTTGTCTGACACACTTGTTCAGTTCTTTGTCTTACACCAGTGCCTGCTCCTTAATTTCTTAATTTAATATTACGTAAGTGTCACATCCAGTACACCATTTTTCGTTTATTGAAATGTATCCCTCATATATTTCATTTTTTTCTTGCCTTCCCTCAAACAACATCAAACTGTACAGAGGTCTACCTGACGATTGTTTTGATTCTAAGTGGCATTGCAGTCGTATGCTGCATCGTCTCAATCAGACTCTATCAGATGCCGGACGATGAGAAAGTTCCAGTGATTATGGTCAAGATGGTCAAAAAATGTTGGCCATTGGTCGACGGACGAAAAGAGAGCGTCAAATTGGCTATCAAAGGTGACGCAAAAGTACATCCTGTAGACGGATCAAACTACAAGAAAGAAGGGACTATAACGTCTCCCAGGACATTTGCGGAGAAGGAGAAGGGGCTCCGGACACCTGTGAGGCGTTTATCCGTCGCTTCTGTTGATTCCAAAGATGATATTTACCACGAGGATTTGATCGACGGTAAAGTCTGCTCCGTTGTAATGGACAAAATGTTGTTTAGAATTACTGGGGTTTTTATACCTGTCATGACGATCGTAATCCTAATCATTTTAATCTCTGGTTAAATCTGAATTCTGTTTTTTTTATGGTGGAAACATCAATAAAGCAGATAGAGTTCATGTCTATTATAAGTTTTGAATTTCTAAGAAGAAAAAAAAAACACACCAAAAGGCTTTTAGATTTTTACAACAATGTAAGAAGGAGACATGACACCAATAAGGCAATGTTAAAAATATGTTTAATAGTAGTAGTGTAGTAGTAGTAGTAGTAGTAGTAGTAGTAGTAGTAGTAGTAGTAGTAGTAGTAGTAGTAGTAGTAGTAGTAGTAGTAGTAGTTGTTGTTGTTGTTGTTGTTGTTGTTGTTTTTGTAGTAGTAGTAGTAGTAGTAGTAGTAGTAGTAGTAGTAGTAGTAGTAGTAGTAGTAGTAGTAGTAGAAGTAGCGTATGGCTACACCTCCAAATTTATTTCGTCAACCCAGTTTCTAAAGTCTTGCTCTGCCCTAAGGACGGTTTCGTAGCCACCTTCAAGTTGAGTGACTGGACAGTGGAGGACGATGTGATCGCTGGTCTCTGGGGCTGCCTGACATTTATGGCAGGTATCACTGTTTCCAAGTTTCCATCTGCACATATTTGATGCAGTTCTGCCATGTTCAGTTAAGAGGCGGTTTGAGAAAACCCTGTAATTCCTGGCGTTGTGGAATGCAGGCACTCTTTTAGTGGGATATTATTCTTTAATGATAGAACGCTTTTATCTGACCGTGGACTTTTTTTTTACACATTGCTACACGTTTCACCGCTTCTACAATAAAGCGACTGTAGATCTGAGAACCAACGGGTAAGAAGGCGAGTGTCATTCCACTACACGCCCTGAAAACTGCAAAGAAACGATTTATGGGTTTAAAACAGCCATTTTGTTATCGCAGAAAGGGGGGATGGTTTGATATATTTGTATATGTGACCCTCCGTGTCAAAACGGTATTATGTCGGGATGATTCAGATCCCAAAAAGTGAATTTAGAGATAGAATGATGAGAAATTGGACCTTAGAAGTTTTTGCAATGCAAGAAATAGTCTTTATACTCCACCAGAGCGTACAGAAATTAAACTCAGTTGGATATTTGTGGCTATGAATTCAATTTCCCTTACAGAGTGGATCCCGACATAATACCGCTTCGATACGGTGGGTCACATATATTTAAATAGTTGCTCTTTGATTTAAAGAAAAAACAAAACTTTTTACTTGTTATATTTGTTTGTTTCTTTTTTTCATTTTTAAAAAAAAATTTAATTTGCTGAGGTTAACGCTAATCAAGTCTACACAGTATACGAGGCAATGATTGTCTATAAAGAATATATGTCTGAAATACAGACCACCTTCTTTCATAACACTAGAAATATAAATCTATTTCACTTTGTTTCCACCGATCCGGATGATATGTTTTAAACATGTTTTCCACAGTCTTAACGATATTATGAGAAAATCTGAAAATATGTGATCCGAATGTGTCGGTGTAAATACTTGAAATAACCAAAAAATAATACGGAACTTTAGATTATACTGTCTTTATACTGTCTATAGCTAAATACGAAACTCGAGACAAATTATTTGTTACTCATATCGGTCAGAAATTGAAGGCTGATTTTCCTGAACTCGTTAAGTCGATTTTTCTACTTTGTGATCTGTTCCAGCAATGAGATAAATTGAAATGTACATTTTATTCTAAGAATCAATTGGCACCATAATTTCCTTAGATTTGTGTGAATTTGAAGTTTAAATATGATAAAATAACAAATCGAATGTAACATTTTAGGGGAAATAATCCTCAATATCTCAAAGTGGTAAGGAAACGGAGTTAGGGGGTTTTGGAAAATCACTCTCCAACAATGGAACTTGATAGAATGTTACTATAGTAATGTAATATAGGAATTATATATCTTTTTTTCATCTTTAAAGGAGAACAAATGTATATACTTTACCCTAATATTTCCCTAATTCACATAATTGTAGCAATTTGAAACAATTTAAAGTTTGGGACAAAAGTTCATCATTCAAATAGTGTTTTCCAGAATATCATTGACAAAGAATGTACCGACATAATATTAGATTTCGTTGAATAATGTACTATGGAGGGGGGGGGGGGCGCAAAGTGGTTAACACATTTCTCTGTGACCCATAAGGTCCTAGGGTTGAGCCCCACTTCAGACACTTTCGTTTTTTTGGTTTTTTTTTTCTTGGGCAAATGATTCATGTTGACATCAGACATCTTGTTTGATGAATTACCTACATTCCTTCGTGGAATGCCAAGGCGGAAGGGCATAATTAATTTTTTTATAAAATAGTTATACATACTTATAATAGAAAAGATGGTTTATAACACTTCTTTTCAAGCCTCACTTTCAAAGGGAGACGACCTATTTCTAATCTTTTATTAAAAAATCATTTAATATTGCATTGTGTTATCTACTTTGCAAGTTATGTAAACGTCTGATTTTTATTAGTGTTTGCGTGACAAGATTTTTTTGTGAGCAAATGTAAACGATATCATTTTCATTTTGTATATAATTTTATTGAAACTGTCGAATGTATGACAGTGGACAAGTCAAATTAATCTTGATAAGGAGAATCATATGACAAATTTCAACTATGAAACTACTTATGTAATATGTTTTGTTTTACATCACTGTAAAGCGCTTAGAGCCTGTGACAATGGGGTAAAGCGATATATAATTGCTATTTATTGTTATTATTATTATTATTATTATTATTATTATTATTATTATTATTATTATTATTATTATTATTATTATTATTATTATTATTATCATTAAGTGTTTGATACTTGACAATTTCAAAGTGTGGTAGCCTCTATTCACGAAAAATGTTACATTAACATTATTTTTTATATCGATGAATAATGTACCATGACATTGAATATCATTTACATTTTGTATATTATTTGATTGGAACTTGAATGTATAAAATTGGACATGTCAATAAATGTTGAAAGGAATAATTATACAATAAATTTCTATTGTTACATATTTGATTATTTGAAAGAGTGGAACTGGAGGCAGCAGAAATGTGGTCTCTTAGAAGGATGTTAAGAATCTCATGGACAGAGAAGAAAACTAATGAAGAAGTATTAGAGCAAGCTGAAACTAAAAGGTTATTAATTCGTACAGTAAGAAAAAGACAAATGCAATTTTTAGGGCACCTAAATCGACATAAATGTGTTGAATATCTTGCCCTCACAGGAAAGATAGATGGCAAAAAGAGTAACGGTAGACCAAGAAAAACATATTTGAATAGTTTGAACAGCTGGGTGACAAAGAAAGAGAAGAGTAATATTAGTTTTCTGATGTTATCTGATCAGAGAGATGAATGGCGTACCATGATCACCGATGTCTGGTTCAGACTTGGTACTTGAAGAAGAAGAAGAAGAAGAAGAAGAAAGAGTGATATGTACGAACATTGTTAAACTATTAAAGAATGTTGTTTATGTAGCTTTAAAAAAATGGTATCTTTTTTTTGGAAAGTTTCACAGAACATATAAAGGTATTTAGATAACAATGCGATGCGAAATAGAGGGTGTTTATTAAACATCCCGAGAAAAGGATTCATATTACTTTAAAACTAGAAATGATTAATACATCTAGTTTGTTTTTTTGGGGTTTTTTTTTTTTTTTTGGGGGGGGGGGGGTTAAAATAAATTTTCATCACTATTCGGGTATTCTGTGGTGTAAATTTTAGGAAGATGCAATAAGCCGTTAGCATACACTAACATTTTTTTTTTTTTTGGTAAAAACTGAAAAATTTGACGTAAGCAATTTTTTAACACAAACATTGTAATAAAAAATAAAAATTCATCTGATTCAGTCTTACACAAAATTTATTTAATAAACACACAGAGCTTCATAGTGTTTAAAGCTGAATTTCTACATTTCTACATCACACATTTCTACATTCTCCATTCTCTCTCAACCTATCTAACCGCTTCCTGAACTCTCACCCATTTGTTTTGTAGCATTTGAGGGACAAAATCCCATGTCTTGATTTTGAGAGGGCTGCAATCTCTTATTCCGATGGCACAAACTCTTGGCTTTAACGTAACCCCCCCCCCCTAAAAAAAAGAAAGAATCAAGAGAGATAATATCAGGTGACCTGACTGGCCAGTTGACGGGCCTTCCAATCCACCTGCCAGGAAAGTTTCTATCTAAACATGCCCTCAACAATGCTCTATCTTGCTGGAAAATGACGTTGTATTGTCCATGTTACTACTAAGTTCTTTTTTTTAAACATTACGAAGAGAATTAGATGTATTCAACGTTTATAGTTTTTTAACTAGTTGAATTCTTTATCGTGCAGCGCCGCAAATTCAGCTAGTGTGAGGTGACTTGCTCAAGGTCACACAGCGCAGCGGCGGGTGATCGAACTCGGTACCTTTCGGGCACAAAGCAAAGACTGTACCGCTGAGCCACGCTGCCCCTAAGACGGTGTTCCTCCATCTTGGAGAAAAGCCGGTCGCGAATCTCTTAACGACATGTGTTCAGATTGATGGATGGGTAGAGCCTGGTCTCCTGGGTCATCAGACATATAACTTTTTAAATAAAATATTTAAAAAAAATACCTTTATTCATCCCATAGAGGAAATTCGTCTCTATGGTCTATTACAAGGGAAGACTGGAATAACCCAGGAAACAGCCGCAATGCAGCGCGAAAATTGAGCTAGGGCGAGGTGACTTGCTCAAGACCACACAGCGCAGCAGCGTCGGATGATCGAACTCGATACCTTTCGGGTATGAAGCAAAGACCGTATCACTGACCCTAAGAGGTGTTCCTCCATCTTGGAGAAAAGCGGGTCGCGAATATCTTAACGGCATGCGTTCAGATTGATGGATTGGGAGAGATGGATTAGATTGCCTGATCTCCTGGGTCATCTGACGTATTTCCATATGACTTTTTTTTCCCAAAGGGCTACGTCAGAGACATTTTTATTTAGCTCCCAACCCAGATGTTGCAGGCTTAGTAAGATAAAAAGACATGTTATTGAATCAATCCGTAGCCATCGTTATGTTATAGCCTGATACTGAAATCCAAAAGGACTGTCAGTTTGACGTCATTATTAGGTTTGTGCACCGCCTAGTGAGTTGTCGTTAGTAGAGCTCATGGAAACAAGTGATTTCATTGGTTGAACTATTGAATACAACTCACAATTTGTTTTCTTTTGTGGCAAAAGGCTGGCATTTTGACGTCATTTTTTGGTCAGTATCAGGCCATAACTTTACGAAGGCCACGATCAATCACACTACAAAAGCTACAAAACGCTGTGAAAGAACTCGAAAATAGATTGAATTTTCTCGTAGGTAGGCACTTTGAATAAAAGATAATGGTAAACAAATTGTAAATCATTTACATATTCATAAGTCCATGTTTAAATTATATTGGTTGTAACATTTTTTTATGTTAAAGATGTTATTAAAGACTTCATGGATACCATGTATTTTTTTCTGACAACACACGAATAATATACTGACCAGAACAATTCTTTTGCTCTACAATTAAAACTGTGTATTCCCTATTCAATACACAATCTACTATTTAAAATAAGATATTTTTACATTTCATTAAAACCTTTGATTTAATTTATACATATTTATAATAAAGACTATTAAAAACACTTCATTTCAAATGTTACTTTCAAAGGGAGACAACCTATTTCTAATGTTTTAATAAAAATAATGTTATATTGCATTGTGTTATGTAGTTTGCAAGTTATTTAAACGTATATTTTTTTTTATAATTTTTTTTTTTTTTGGTTGAGAAGATTTTTTTGTTGTATCCAATTGTAACGATATTAGATATATCTTGTCACATCATTTATAAATGCGTAGGCTACATTACGTGTTAACAAACAAAATTCAAAGAAATGATGACATAAAATGACTGTTCTTTGTTGCCAGTGGACCCTTCGCCTACAAAGTGTATTATGTCGGGATGTTTAATTATACTCGATGGTCGTCGGTTCAAACCTCTGAAGTCCCGATTTTCACGATCGGTGGATACAAACTTTGAAGTCTACATACGAGCTTTAATTTATTAAATTTAATTTCATATAAAAATTAATAAATAATAATGTGAAGTTGAATATAAGCTTCAATTTAATTACAAAAACAGATCAAATGAACGTTTCGTGTTTCCCCTTTATCAACAAAACTGGATGAATGAAACACCACAGATGAAGGAGATAATGTGGTAGTGGCGTAGTTAAAATGAATAAACAAAATATTGGTTGGCAGGAAATAGTATGCTTCTTTGTAAGGAAGCACGAATTAAAACAGAATACTAAATATTTCTAAAAGGTGTGCAATTAATTAAGTGAAAAGAGGGGAGGCGGGGAGGAACTGTGTAATGCAGCTTAAAACCCGAAACGTTCATTTGATCTGTTTTTTGTAATTAAATTGAAGTTTACATTCAACTTGAGATTGTTATTTATTTCTTCGAGCTTCCAGCAGCAACAGTTACATTATAAACATTAATTAAGTTCGGATGGATCAGACCTCTGAAGACGTTGTCATTCGCACCTTTGTCGAATGAGGTCACGTATGTCAAGTGTCTTGCCCAAGGCACAAGATTCGAGACCAGAATTGTTTTGCGATTACTGTCACTCATCATACCAATGGGAGTGAAATGTATAACTAGTTAGAGTTTTGGGAAGTGGTATTTTTTTCTTATAGATCATCTCTCTGAAAAACATTGTATTATTATTGGTATACAAATTTATGATTTGGAAACATGTGAGTGTATTTCTCTTTGTTGAGACTTGTGCTTGTGTCAGGATGAGGCATTTAGGTGATCTCAAACTAAGTTCACTGATAGTGTGCTCTTTGAATCTACTTCGGTTCCCTTTTTGGACTAATTCCCCTTTGTCTTCCATTTTCTTTGGTACTTTAATTATAGTTAATTTTAGAACGTTTTACTATACATTTTTCTTCCTTTTTACTGTCGCTGACATAACCTAAATGTGCTGCAAAAGCCGTAAAACCTTTTTAAAAAAGCAACAACAAAAAATATTGGCATTACTTGATAACTTTGTCAAAATACGAGGTACCGTGCCGCTGAGCGTAGCCATTGTAAACTTATGGCCTGGCACCGACTAAAAACGACGTCAAAAGACAAGTCTTTGGCCACAAAAGAAAACAAATCGTGAGTTGTATTCAATGGTTCAACCAATGGAATCACTTGTTTCCTTGAGTTCTACTAACAAGTCACTAGACGCTGAGCAGAACTAAAAAAAAACGTCAAACAAAACGCTCTAGAGGGTTCGAGTGTCAGGCTATAGATAGTTCGAAGATGACGTCACTCAGGTCTTTGTTATTGTTTTTTGCCATCCGCGTTTATGAGTAATGCTCACTGAACTGTATTAAGCCGACTATAAACGTTCATGGATACCCACAGTTTTGTGTGTTGGTCCGTTATACTTCGGGATGGCAATGTTATGAGCTTCTTAGACAAGCGCATACTATCTATATGTTAACAATGGCTACGCGCTGATCCACAGAGATAAACTTAGACGAACAGTCACTTCATCCATGGCCTGACGGATATCCATAAACTGTAGACGAAGTGACAATAACTCATGAAAACTGAACGTGTAAACAAAGAAATTAACTGATTTCTGACTGAAAACTGTCACGACACATAGTGAGCCATCGTTAAATTATAGATTGACACTGACCACAAATTTACGTCAAAAGACTAGTCTTTGGCCAAAAAAAGAAAACAAATCGTGAGTTGTATTCAATTGGCCAAGCAATGGGATCACTTGTGTCCTTGAGCTCTACTAATGACAACTCACTAGACGCTACACAAACCTTAAAAATGGCGTCAAACTACAAGTCTTAGAGGGTTCTAGTGTCAGCTGTAAGATAACGATGGCTACGCATAGATACGCACTGTTTTCTATTAAGGCCCGATTGCCATTTCAGAAATTTCGCGTCTCTATATTAAATCGCTTTCTCGTGTCCCTCAATATCCCTCCGGGTGTGGATGAATGAAAACTGACCTTTTTTATATAGCGCAATATCCACTAAACGTGCTCAAAACGCTTTACAAGGGGTGACTGACCAGCAGCAATACTTAATATGTAGGACGAGACATGACGCCTGTTAGGCGATATTACAATCTTTTTTCGGACAGAGACAATGCTGTTAACAGCCAGATACTCATTTTAAACCTGAGTACGGTGAGAGAATGTGAGTAAAGAGTCTTTTCCAATGACTCAAGTATGCACCGAGCGAGGCTCGAACACAGGACCTTCCGATCCGAAATCGAGTGTCATACCACTAGACCACATAGCCGGCGTGATCGCCTCAGTAGACTATTAGAATAAAATAAATCGTGGAAAGGTGTTATGTTAGTCGGTTCTCGTCCTTGTTATGGTAAACTGGCCTTGACTTCGATGGTCTTAGGGATATCACGTCATGACGTCATTGGTCATGAGGGTATCACGTTGTGACGTCATTAGTAAGCCAACGATTCATGCTGAACCTTTGTCAATGACCTTTTCCATTCACTCTCAGTTCGTGTGTGCTGATGCGTGTGTTTGTGTGTGTGTTACACGTGTGATTTTTTTTATGTGGGTGCATGTGCGTATGTGTGTGTGTGTGTGTGTTTGCAAGTGTGTTTGGCGCTAAGTCAAATAAATGCATGTCATAACAAAAATAAATCTGTTACGATTACAAAAACAATATCTATCCATCCGTTAATTAATCCGCTATGTGGTGTCGTGGTATGACACTCGATTTCGGAGCCTCGCTCAGCGCATAGTTGAGTCCTTGGAAAAGGCTTTTTACTCACATCCGCTGACCGTCCTCAGGTGCAAAATGAGTACATGGCCGTTAACAGCTTTGTCTCTTTCCGAAAAAATTGTAATATCGCCTAATAGGCGTCATGTCCTGCCCTACATGTAAAATGTTGCTGTTGACCAGGGACCCCTTGTCAAGCGCTTTGAGGACGTTTAGTGGATATTGCTATATACATAAAAAAGCTCATTTTCTTTAATTAAAAAAAAATCAATCACCAGTTGTTTCACAACTTAACTACCGTAATCTGATAAAAACACGCACTTTAAAATTTGGCCAGAAATCTCGTCCTCCAAATTTCGATCGACTCAAAGGACCATCATCTTGGCCAAAACTCTTAAACCTGGAATCTCGAGAAGTCTTGATAAAATTCTTTTTAAATCCCAAGTTTGAGAGGTATTTTGTTTTCTTCAAAATGAGGTTCATTTAAACCGATCAATATTTATTGGTTTAAGGACGATTTTTCTGACCAAATTTTTGAATACGTGTCTTTCCAGTGAACAGCTGTTAACTGGTTAATATCTCTCTCTTTACCGATCCTTTTCAGTATTTTCCCAACTTGGCAGGATTACCCATCAGAAATAAAAATGATTTTTAAAAATTCAAACAAGGTCTATACAAAAGAACGTTATGTTCTTATTAATTTACCCTCTCCTTAAAACCCACAGCAAAATCATCACATGTTTTACACCACAATATTAATATACGTTTTATTTTGCTTATTTAGATATATTTTGTAATCACAAAATTTGAAGAATTATCTTGGTTTAATTACTAAGAACATAAAGTTGTTTTGTAGAGAGATTATTTGAGTTTTAAAAAATCCATTTTTTCTGCTGGGTAAACCTGCCATTTTGGGAAAATACTGAAACTGATCGGGAAGGAAAGAGTTAGACAAAGATCATTGTTCAAAGTTTCAGAAGACAATAGAGAATAAAAAATTTTTTCGCGGCGGTGGTGGGGTTTGAACCTGCGACCTTATTGGTACGACAACTCCGCCTGGCAGGTGAGAGCGTGGCTCTACCGTGTGAGCTATCCACGAACACAAAAAATATTCGTTTCAAACCCAAAGTCATTTCTAGATCCCTCTCTCACCCACTTCTTGAGATCGCCGATTCGTTCGCCACCATCGCGAAGTAATTTTGACCAGCAGTTAAGCTTAATAGCCAATATTCTCATCACAAACATAAACATAGAAACGATTGAGACATTGAGTATGCTCCGGTGTATTGGGTGAATTTTTAATTCAGAAAAGTGAGTGGAGCAGGCACTTATGTTGGTAACAACAAGATATGAAGTGAGTAGAAAAGTGCCAGAAGACAATAGAGAATAAAAATTGTTTTTTCGCGGCGGTGGTGGGGTTTGAACCTGCGACCTTATTGGTACGACAACTCCGCCTGGCAGGTGAGAGCGTGGCTCTACCGTGTGAGCTATCCACGAACATAAAAAATATTTGTTTCAAACCCAAAGTCATTTCTAGATCCCTCTCTCACCCACTTCTTGAGATCGCCGATTCGTTCGCCACCATCGCGAAGTAATTTTGACCAGCAGTTAAGCTTAATAGCCAATATTCTCATCACAAACATATAACATAGAAACGATTGAGACATTGAGTATGCTCCGGTGTATTGGGTGAATTTTTAATTCAGAAAAGTGAGTGGAGCAGGCACTTATGTTGGTAACAACAAGATATGAAGTGAGTAGAAAAGTGCCAGAAGACAATAGAGAATAAAAAATTTTTTCGCGGCAGTGGTGGGGTTTGAACCTGCGACCTTATTGGTACGACAACTCCGCCTGGCAGGTGAGAGCGTGGCTCTACCGTGTGAGCTATCCACGAACACAAAAAATATTCGTTTCAAACCCAAAGTCATTTCTAGATCCCTCTCTCACCCACTTCTTGAGATCGCCGATTCGTTCGCCACCATCGCGAAGTAATTTTGACCAGCAGTTAAGCTTAATAGCCAATATTCTCATCACAAACATATAACATAGAAACGATTGAGACATTGAGTATGCTCCGGTGTATGGGGTGAATTTTTAATTCAGAAAAGTGAGTGGAGCAGGCACTTATGTTGGTAACAACAAGATATGAAGTGAGTAGAAAAGTGCCAGAAGACAATAGAGAATAAAAATTGTTTTTTCGCGGCGGTGGTGAGGTTTGAACCTGCGACCTTATTGGTACGACAACTCCGCCTGGCAGGTGAGAGCGTGGCTCTACCGTGTGAGCTATCCACGAACATAAAAAATATTCGTTTCAAACCCAAAGTCATTTCTAGATCCCTCTCTCACCCACTTCTTGAGATCGCCGATTCGTTCGCCACCATCGCGAAGTAATTTTGACCAGCAGTTAAGCTTAATAGCCAATATTCTTCACAAACATATAAATAGAAACGATTGAGACATTGAGTATGCTCCGGTGTATTGGTGAATTTTTAATTCAGAAAAGTGAGTGGAGCAGGCACTTATGTGGTAACAACAAGATATGAAGTGAGTAGAAAAGTGCCAGAAGACAATAGAGAATAAAAATTTTTTCGCGGCGTGGTGGGGTTTGAACCTGCGACCTTATTGTACGACAACTCCGCCTGGCAGGTGAGAGCGTGGCTCTACCGTGTGAGCTATCACGAACAAAAAAATATTCGTTTCAAACCCAAAGTCATTTCTAGATCCCTCTCTCCCACTTCTTGAGATCGCCGATTCGTTCGCCACCTCGCGAAGTAATTTTGACCAGCAGTTAAGCTTAATAGCCAATATTCTCATCACAACATATAACATAGAAACGATTGAGACATTGAGTATGCTCGGTGTATGGGTGAATTTTTAATTCAGAAAAGTGAGTGGAGCAGGCACTTATGTTGGTAACAACAAGATATGAAGTGAGTAGAAAAGTGCCAGAAGACAATAGAGAATAAAAAGTTTTTTCGCGGCGGTGGTGGGTTTGAACCTGCGACTTATTGGTACGACACTCCGCCTGGCAGTGAGAGCGTGGCTTACGTGTGAGCTATCCACGAACAAAAAAATATTCGTTTCAAACCAAAGTCTTTCTAGATCCCTCTCTCACCCACTTCTTGAGATCGCCGATTCGTTCGCCACATCGCGAAGTAATTTTGACCAGCAGTTAAGCTTAATAGCCAATATTCTCATCACAACATATACATAGAAACGATTGAGACATTGAGTATGCTCCGGTGTATTGGGTGAATTTTTAATTCAGAAAAGTGAGTGGAGCAGGCACTTATGTTGGTAACAACAAATATGAAGTGAGTAGAAAAGTGCCAGAAGACAATAGAGAATAAAAATGTTTTCGCGGCGGTGTGGGTTGAACTGCGACCTTATTGGTACGACAACTCCGCCTGGCAGGTGAGAGCGTGGCTCTACCGTGTGAGCTATCCACGAACACAAAAAATATTCGTTTCAAACCCAAAGTCATTTCTAGATCCCTCTCTCACCCACTTCTTGAGATCGCCGATTCGTTCGCCACCATCGCGAAGTAATTTTGACCAGCAGTTAAGCTTAATAGCCAATATTCTCATCACAAACATATAACATAGAAACGATTGAGACATTGAGTATGCTCCGGTGTATTGGGTGAATTTTTAATTCGAGAAAAGTGAGTGGAGCAGGCACTTATGTTGGTAACAACAAGATATGAAGTGAGTAGAAAAGTGCCAGAAGACAATAGAGAATAAAAATTTTTTTCGCGGCGGTGGTGGGGTTTTGAACCTGCGACCTTATTGGTACGACAACTCCGCCTGGCAGGTGAGAGCGTGGCTCTACCGTGTGAGCTATCCACGAACACAAAAAAATATTCGTTTCAAACCCAAAGTCATTTCTAGATCCCTCTCTCACCCACTTCTTGAGATCGCCGATTCGTTCGCCACCATCGCGAAGTAATTTTGACCAGCAGTTAAGCTTAATAGCCAATATTCTCATCACAAACATATAACATAGAAACGATTGAGAGAGTGCGACTTTGTGGTCTTGTTGTATGACACTCGCTTTCGGATAGGAAGGTCCTGTGTTCGAGCCTCTCTCGGGGCATAATTGAGTCCTTGGAAAAGGTTCTTTACTCACATTCTCTCACCGTAGTCAGGTGTAAAATGAGTACCTGGCCATTAACAGCGTTGTCTCTGAAAAGTCTATAATTTCACCTTACAGGCGTCATGTCTTTTCCAAAATGTTTAAATGTTGCTGTTTGATAGGGACCCCTTGTAAAGCGCTTTGACTACGCTAAGTGGATATTGCGCTATATAAAATCTCAAATTAAAAAAAATATATATTTTTATATTTTATTTTTATTTTTATTTTGTTCATCTCCCTAGAAGTCATGTGATTTAGATCCTTTACCATCTAATATTTTGAAATTATGTCTTCCTGAATTGTTACCTTCTTGCATAACGCATATGATGAATCAGTCACTTATCTCAGGACAAGTCCCAGATATCTATAAACATGCAATTGTAAAGCCTCTCATAAAAAAGCAAAACCTCGATGTAAATGACCTTAGAAACAACCGTCTCGTCTCAAATCTGCCATTTCTTTCTAAAATCCTTGAAAAAGTTGTACTCAGACGTCTTTCACAACGTCTCCATGAAAACAATCTATGGGAAAAATTTCAGTCAGCTTGTCGTTCTGACCACAGCACAGAAACTGCTCTGTCGGTCACAGTCG
>NC_088372.1:1386009-1421009 GCF_034508935.2 Berghia stephanieae | reverse complement strand
AAAGGTTAGTTTTTTAAACAAATAAATTTCTATTGTTTTGTATTGTAAAACAATATTTTACTTTGAATGCAGGTCGCATATTTTGAAATGTTCGAATAAGTTAAGACTGTAAATAAAGGATGAATAAAAATAAATACATAATAAGTAATGATAAATGAATACAGATAAATCGGAGATTCTAAGCCAACAGCCATGGTGATACCAATGCTAATATCACTCGAAATGGGAGACACTGTAAGAGGTAACAGCCTGAAAATATTTTGGAGCGTCGCTGACCAAGATGGAACAACGGCGATAATGACGATACTCAACAAGATTTGGAAAAGACAGATAAACTTTCACTCAAACTTTAGATTTTACTTGTACTGTCCTTGTGACTATATGGTAGTGAATCGTGGACAATGGATGCGGAACTAGAGGTGTGAATCGATGAGTTCGAGAGTAAAAGTTTCCGAATAATCTTGAATGGAAACCATTTGAAAAATAGCGCAAGGTATCCCGTATTGTCACCTTACACAAAACCATCGACTATCCAAAAGCACCAATCATCATCACAAACTACATGAATTCAAACCAGATAGATATGCTATACGTACATACAATGCATCACAACACACACACATACACACACACACACACACACACAACCATTTACAATAACAGACACAGACAAACACAGCTTTTTCCTCACCAACAATAAATGACTGGAATGTCCTGACCCCGGCATTAACGGGAATTAAATGTTTGAAAACTGTCAAAACAGTTTTGAATGCACTGGCTCGTTAAAGTAATCTGTTCTTGTTTCCTGTTATGATTGGACTATAACTGAACATTTGCAGTGATGAACCCCTGGGACCTTTTGCAAATACAAGCCAATAAATATTGAGGAGGGCCATGTCTGGAACACAGAACTGACAAAAATGTATTTGAATGTGTGGAAAAGCTGGCGGGAAGACAGGAATCATTGCTTGCAAATATCAAAAGACTGAAACACGAATGGTTTGGACATCTGGTCAGACATGCTAGTTTGTGTAAGACAGTCATGCAAGGCACGGTGGACGATCAACGGAAATCAGGAAGACAAAGGAAAATGTGGCCGAATAAAATCAAGGAATGGACAGGAATGAGTAGTACGAGTTGACAAAGAGGGTCAATGACCGAGACGTGTGGCACCGTATTGTGAAGAACATCCGACAAGTCCTACCGATGGCCATCCGATCATGGAAATGAGTGATTTAGTATAAATAAAACCTTTAATATATTTCCGTTCTGGAGGTCAGATGAAAAAGTAAAAGAGATTTTGTTCCTGTATGTTTAATGAAATGTTTTACAGTGTTTATTCTTGGCGTTAAATAAAATGTTAGAGATATTTATTTTGAACTTCCATTAAAAAATTAAAGAAATTTCCATTCTGAATGACATAATAAAGTTAAACACATTTCTATTCTTTAAGTTAAGTAAACGGTTACAATATTCCCATTCCTAAAAGAGGTCATTAAGTAATCATTTATACAAACGTAACAAATCATTCCTCTTTCTCTGATATTATGTCTGAGCAAAAATGTATCTTTACTGTCCTATGGCCTCATGGTATGGTACTCGCTTTTGACTGTAGTCCCTGGATTATACTTGAGCTAAGGTGGCGCCAAATTGATCCAGTAAATCGAGTCTTGACTCATATTGCCTCTCCATAAACAGTGCAGGTGTACAATAGGGAATGAGATTAGAGGAAGAGTAGCGTCCCTTGATTGGACGTCACCCATAGTGAGTGACGTCACTGGAAGAAAAGTTATTAGAGAGAGAACGTCATGTTGGTTGTGTGCATGCGTCTCTCGTCCTCCTCGCGAGGAAGAGATTCGCATGCGCTCAACCAACATGACGTTCTCTCTCTAATAACTTTTCCGTCGGGGCCGTCACAGACTATGGGTGACGTCCAATCAAGGGACGCTACTCTTCCTCTAATCTCATTCCCTATACATACCACTCGACCACATAGCAGCACGATCTATAAATCAGATCTATCCGGCCATTAAAACAATCATGATAATTACAGTCATAGCGGGTATAAAAACCGCAGAAATTCTGAACAACATTTTGTCCATAACAACGGAGCAAATTTTACCGTCGATCAATTCCTCGCTGTAAATATCATCTTTGGAATTAACAGAGGCGAGGGATAAACGTCGCACGGGTGTCCTGAGCCCCTTCTCCTTCTCTGCGAATGCCCTTGGAGACAAAACGGTCGCTTCCTTTTGGTAATTCACTCCGCTTTCAGGATGTACTTTCCCATCATCTTTGATTGACTTTTTGACGCTATCCTTCCGTCCATCAACCCATGGCCAACATTTTTTGGTCATCTTGATGACAAAGTCCGGGATTTTTTCATCGTCCGGCATCTGATAGAGTCTGATTGAGACGATGCAGCATACGACTGCAAAACCGCTTAGAATCAACACAATCGTCAGGTAGACCTCTGTACAATTTGATGTAGATTTGAGGAAGACAAAGTCAGATATCAAAAGACTGGTTAATTTTTTTATACTTAAAAAATGTTGTATTTAATGTGACAATTAGCTATCACGTGATACTAGGGTGCCTACTGGGTGTGAGGCCTATGTGGTATTGTGGTATGACAGTCGTTTTTGGATCGGAATGTCTTGGGTTCGAGCCTCGCTCAGCGCATAGTCGAATCCTTGGAAAAGGCTCTTTACTCACATTCTCTCACCGTACACATGTGAAAGATAAGTACCTGGCCGTTGTGTCTGAAAAATTTGTAATTTCGCATAACAGGCGCCGTGTGTGTCTAGCTCTACAGGTGACACGTTGCTGTTGGCCAGGGACACCTTGTGATCTTCTAAAATTTCCAACTCGTTCACAACACGCGCTTAATCCAAAGGTCTATCGGCAGTGTTTTGATCAAAAGTTCCTGGGATGGAAATTCGCTCTGCGCATAGTTGAGTCCTCAGAAATGGCTTTTTACTCACATTCCCTCACCGTACTCAGATTCCAATTAAGTTCCTGACCGTTAACAGCGTATTTTTCTGTTGAAAAAAATGTAATATTGCCTAGCAGGCGTCGTGTCTCGTTCTACATTTTGCGTGTTGCTGTTGGCCAAGGACCCTTTGTAAAATGCTTTGAGCATGTTTAGGGGATATTGCTCTATATATATATATATATATATATAAGATGGAGGTTTTTTTCTTATTAAAATCTTTATTTAGTGTGTCTCCATTAAAGTATAAAAATCTGAAAGGTTATTACGAAACTGCCAGAGAAAGCAAGAAAGGAAAATACAGAAAAAAAATTATCCTACAAATCAGCATTCCTTGACTCCAATAAAACAAAACATATCTAATCAAGTCTCATAATTTCGACTATAGTTTCAATTCTAGCATTTCGGTCACTCTGATAAAATAACCTTTTTTGAAGGGGTATGCAACATAGGTTAAGAGCGGTCTTCAGTAGAATGAGGGCAATAACTTTTTATCAACTTAGAGATTACAGCCTTATTGCAATATACAGGGTATAATGTGAAGAGATTCACGTCAAGTGAGAGAGCCCTGTGTGTGTCCGTTTTACGTCTTTCGTGTAGGTTTGCTTTGCTGTGGTTGACATGTCAGCAGCAATTGGAGTCTGGGAGATAAGCGAAATGATAGGGCTCGTGATAGACAAGCTCAACGTTTGCCCACTTCATCTCTATACTTTCCCAAATAAAGGAGTTATTTATGGCTGTGGTAGACATGTCAGTAGCGATATGAGAGTCATGTAGAAAAGATAAATAATAGAGCTCATCAAAGTAAAGCTTATCTTTTCTTCAATCTATATTTTTATCCTTACCTAAAATGGAAGTATGTCTGGCTGTGGTCGGAATAATATCAGCAGAGATGAGAGTCAGAAGGACAAAATAATTAATAGGGCTTTTGAAAGATTAGCCAAACATTTGCATGCTCTATATGTATACTTACCTAAAATGGAGGTATGTTTGGCTGTGGTCGGCATGTCAGCAGCGATGAGAGTCAGGAGGACAACATAGGTAAGAAGGCAGGTCAGAGAATAGCCCATCTTTTCACCGCTGTCCACGGGTAGCAGAAAGACGAAGATAACGAGAATCCCAGAGACGATGACGGGCAAAATAATGTTCAGCCAGTGGTAGGTATTTAATCGCTTGACCTTTGCATAGTACGTCATCTATTGGACAGAAGGTGATATTTTTAATGAATGTCATGGAATCACAAAAAGAGGGACAGATAGATAGATAGATAGATAGATAGATAGATAGATAGATAGATAGATAGATAGATAGATAGATAGATAGATAGAATTTAGATAGATAGATAGATAGACGGAGAGAGAGCGAGAGAGAGAGCGTGTGTATGTGAGAGATAGAGAGAGAGAGGGAGAGAGAGAGAGAGAGAGAGAGAGAGAGAGAGAAAGAAGAAAGTGAAAGATTCTTAAAGTTAGATTCATTCGATTTCTGACTAGTGGAACGTGGATAATGGCAAACATAATATGTGCCTCAGAAGAAAAAATCATTTCCTAGCAGGACTGTTACACCACAGGGAGACAGTTTGAACCCTGTTTTATTTAACATGTAACTAAAAATGCCATAACAGATGTACGTAAACTGTACCTTAGCCCAGTCAAAATTTGAACAATAAACGTTTAAGATTACACATAGATTTATGTGTTGATATGTTACATCTGACTGACGAATATTGTGAGTTTGTGTTTATTTGTTTTAACTTCAATACATCAATAAAAAATATTTAATAAAATTAGAACCTACATTCTATTTTTCCGATGAATCTAATTTCGATTTGAATTAAATATAAATCTTCAGCTATTGTCTTCAAATGGTTGGAAGGCTCTTCACCAACATATACCTTAGGCCTCATTGAACAGCAGATATTCCCACAGCGATCACTTCGATCGACGAACGACCTCAAATTGAAAACACCCCGCTGTCGAGTGAAGGTTGGTGAACGTGCCTTTCAGCATTCTGGTCCAAGGTTTTGGAATTTGCTACAGAATGAGATACGTTCTTCGCCTTCACTCAAGAATTTCAAGCATCAATTCAATGCATTTCAAATAAGCTTTCTTTTGATTCTGAATACAATTAGCGTTGTCCGTGTAGTGTGTTAGGGCTTTATCTTTGTTATGCTCCCAAAGCACTCCAGATGAATGGATGTTTGGCGCACCATGAATCTATTATTATTATTATTATTATTATTATTATTATTATTATTATTATTATTATTATTATTATTATTATTATTATTATTATTATTATTATTATTATTATTATCATTATCATTATTATTATTATTATTATTATTATTATTATTATTATTATTATTATTATTATTATTATTATTATTATTATTATTATTATTATTATTATTATTATTATTATTATTTATTATTATTATTATTATTATTATTATTATTATTATTATTATTATTGTATTATTATTATTATTATTATTATTATTATTATTATTATTATTATTATTATTATATTATTATTATTATTATTATTATTATTACTTTTTCTCCGTCTCCAACTCATACTAGTTTGGCGCCATGTGTCATGAATACAACTTGTCACATCAGCTCACTCACCCTGGCATAGTCTTCTCCGTTGTCCGTATAAGTATCATAATCGTCCCAAAGTCTCATAATTTCCCAATCTCCATTCTCAGAGTAAAAGTCCAGTCTCATACCTTTAGTGGAATTGACCACGACTTCCTGTAGTGTGTATCCAAATGACGTCACCTGTGGATTGGAGAAAGACCCATAAAAGAATTAATTTAGTTCTTCCATGCCATTTGGCGTTGGCTGGGGCATGTGGCCAGAATAGAAAAAGGTCACTTCCCAAGACAGCCCTGTACGGGACAGCAGATGAGAAGAGAAAGCATGGAAGACCCACAGAAACCTGGCGAAGGAACATGGAGAAAGAATTAAAGGAAGCAGGCCTGTCATGGAAAACAGCCACCGCAAAAGCAGCCGATCGCAAAAAAATGGAGATGTCTGGCGGATGTGTCTGGTGGATGCCCTATGTGCCTCAAGGCCCGAAGAGGATTAAGTATGCCATTAGGTCCCATGGAGCCGGAGTTTATCCCAGTCTCTATTGCGTGAAACGGACCATAGCAATTGATCAGTATCCTTTCTAAGAGAACCAGCTACCCTTTTATTTCTGGGTAGATAGGGGGATCAGAAGGTAGCCATCGTTAACTTTTACCTGACACTGACCAGAAAATTTCCATTAAAAAATCAAGTCTCCTGCAACAAATCGTGAGTTGTATTCAATAGTTCAACCAATGGGATCACTTGTTTCCTTGAGCTCTACTAACGACAACTCACTTGGCGCTGCATAAATGTAAAACGTCAGAATGTATGACGTCAAAGTGTATGACGTCAAAGTGTATGACGTCAAAGTGTATGACGTCAAAGTGTGTGACGTCAAAGTGTAAGTCCAAGTGAGTCATTGTGGCAGGCTTGAAGTTAACAATGGTTACAACCAACCAGAAAAAAGATAAAGTAAAGAATAGATGAAGTTGGGGAAGTTGTTATTGAATTCCATTCAGCTATATTATGAAATCCTGCTTTACTAATACGCTAATTGTATTTTATTTTAAATGAGCCATTCCTGTTGTTCTTTGTAATTAAGTAGAAAGAAAAACATCAAACAAAACAACAAGAAAAAAGTCAATCATCAACTGTTAAAAGTTCTAGAAATATTAATTATAAAATAAATTTTAAAATACATTAAAAAAAATTCCCTTTATAAATCGAATAGGGGAGTGTTATCACTAGGGTCTAGTCCAAAGGAAGACTGGAACAACCCAGGCTTAATACCGTAGCCATCGTTATGCTATAGCCTGATACTGAAATCCAAAAGGACTGGCAGTTTGACGTCATTATTTGGTTTTTGCACCGCTTAGTGAGTTAGTAGAGCTCATGGAAACAAGTTATTTCATTGGTTGAATTATTAAATATAACTCACGATTTGTGTCCTACCACTAGACCACATAGCCGAACAAAACAGAAATTACCTGTAGACTGCACGTTTGAACGTCAAAGGGAAAGTGAGTGGTGTCCATCTCACAGCCGGTCGTGAGGATACCCGGAGGATGCCAGGTCACCACCCCTTCGTAGGTCACTCGTAGAGGGATAGTGTCCTCATCAATGGCCGACAGATCTGAGAGGCTGGGCGTTTTGATATTTGGAATAGAAATTGGTGAATAAATAAATAAATGATAAATACCAGTAATAAATAAATAGATGAATCATTTAATTAAAGAAATATATCTTCTTCTTCTTCTTTCTCCTTCTTGTTGTTTCTTCTTCTTCCTCTTCTTCTTCTTCTTCTTCTTCTTCTTCTTCTTCTTCTTCTTCTTCTTCTTCTTCTTCTTCTTCTCTTCTTCTTCTTCTTCTTCTTCTTCTCTTCTTCTTCTTCTCTTCTTCTTCTTCTCCTTCTTCTTCTTCTTCTTCTTCTTCTTTCTTCTTCTTCTTCTTCTTCTTCTTCTTCTTCTTCTTCTTCTTCTTCTTCTTCTTCTTCTTCTTCTTCTTCTTCTTCTTCTTCTTCTTCTTCTTTCAGCTGACTATTATACGTTATATACAGATAAAATAGTGAAGAAAAGTCGTCACATTAAACCCGTTACTCCTTTGGTACCTAAATCTTTGGAAGTGTGTATGTAATCAGTCCTTCGGGGTACTAATAATGAATAGGTTACATAAAGGTGACATAACTATTTCAGTAGCAGGATGTATAGACATATTCTTAGGATGACGGGATGTAAATGAGCGAGGATGGATGATCTTTATAGGGAATGAGATTATCGGAAGAGTAGCGTCCCTTGATTGGAAGTCACGAGCGGAAAAGTTATTAGAGAGAGAACGTCATGTTGGTTGTGCGGCATGAGACACTTCACCGAAAACGAGGAAGAGTGAGACGTATGCGCAAAACCATTTTGATGTTCTCTCTGTAAGGTGACGTCTAATCAAGGGACGCTACTCTTCCGCTAATCTCATTCCCTATTGACGACCAGCAAATATGATTTAGACTAGATAATAAGATACTATTACTCAGAAAACAAAAGATCAACTACACAAGGTATGAATTCAGTCCTCCGGAAGACTGGTTTTACACTTCCAAGGAAATAGGAACCAGTTTTTTTTTTTGGGTTTTTTACACCGTACTTTCCAATACTATTATTGCAAAAAATAGTGTGGTGCAAATTGATGATATAATCAATTAGTGAGAGCTAACAACCAAAATAGCTGTCTAAATGGGATAGCGTGGCTCAGTGGTACGGTCATTGCTTCGTACCTGAAAGGTACCGAGTTCGATCACCCGCTGCGCTGTGTGGCCTTGTGCAAGTCACCTCGCCCTAGCTCACTTTGCAGCGCTGCACAGCGGCTGACGCCCTGAGTTATTCCAGTCTTCCCTTGGAATAGACCCTAATGAAAAATTTCCCCATGGGGATGAATAAAGGGAATTTTATTTTATTGTATTTTATTAAAACAATAACAAAGAGATAAGTGACGTCAATTTCGTTCTATTTAAACGTTTAAGTGTAATAAAAAGAATTGAGCATTTATATAGCGCAATATCCACTTAACGGGCTCAATGCGCTTTACAAGGGGTCCCTGGTCAACAGCAACATTTAACATGTAGGACGAGACATGACGCCTGTTAGGCGATATTACAATTTTTCGGACAAAGACAACGCTGTTAACGGCCAGGTTCTCATTTTACACCTGAGTACGGTGAGAGAATGTGAGTAAAGAGTCTTTTCCAAGGACTCAACTATGCGCCAAGCGAGGCTCGAACCCAGGACCTTCCGATCCGAAAGCGAGTGTCATACCACTAGACCACATAGCCGCACAGGCTCATAGTCACAGGCTCATTTTTGTTGTTGAAGTTTACATAAAACCCAAACTGACCTGTTGCTGACCACGATGGCCGGTGTCCACAAATCATCCTCATAATACTGTAGAAGTGGAATGTTTCCGTGGGAGGCAGGCGTCCACGTCAGCCTTGGGTCTTCCCATTCCTACAGGCAGGAACAAAAAACTAGAGCTTTTATATAGCGCAATATCCACTGGATGTGCTCAAAGCGCTTTACAAAGGGTCCCTGACCAACAGCAACATTTAACATGTAGAACGAGACATTATGTTGCCTGTTAGGAGATTCACAATGTTTCCCACAGAGTTAACGCTGTTTACGACTTGGTAGGTACTCATTTTACACCCCAGTACGGTGAGAGAATGTGAGTAAATAGTCATTTCCAAGGACTCAACTATGCGCCGAGCGAGACTTTAACCCAGGACCTTCCGATCCGAAAGTGAGTGTCATAACATAATGTTAATAATAATGATAATAATAATAATAATCATAATAATAATAATAATAATAATAATAATAATAATAGTAATAATAATAATAATAATAATAATAATAATAATAATAATAATAATAATAATAATATTAATAATAATAATAATAATAATAATAATAATAATGATGATAATAATAATAATAATGATAATGATAATAATAATAATAATAATAATAATAATAATAATAATAATAATAATAATAATAATAATAATAATAATAGTAATAATAATAATAATAATAATAATAATAATGATGATAATAATAGTAATGATAATAATAATAACAATAATAATAATAATAATAATAATAATAATAATAATAATAATAATAATGATGATGATAATAATAGTAATGATAATAATAATAATAATAATAATAATAATAATAATAATAATAATAATAATAATAATAATAATAATAATAATAATAATAATAATAATAATAACAACCAACCAAAACCCACCAACCGGATACTGAAAATGTCTGTTCTTTGGTGTTCTGAAAAGAATAAACAAGGATAATGTAATCAGTGCAAATATAAATAAATAAATAAATAAATAAATAAATCTTCTTCTTCTTCTAGGTTCCATGCCTGGTCCAGGCTTCGGATACTGCATGAATTATCTCTCCATACCTCCCTGTCTCTTGCTTTTTCAAACAGCTCTAGGATTGTTAGGTTGGTGAAGCCCTTCAGTTGGTCTATGTGTGTTTTTCTTTGTCTCCCCCGGGCGCGTTTACCAGGTATTTTTCTACAACTTGCCAGGTATTCATTCTTATCTTTCCTTACTGAGTGTCCGAAAAAGGATAGTTGTCGATCCGCTATTAAGGGCATTAGTTTCCTTTGTTGGTATGTTTGTTTTAGCACTTCTTCGTTCGTTTTGTTTGCATTATACGATATTCTCTGCATCCTTCTCAAGCACCACATTTCAAAAGCTTCAATGTTCTTTTGTGTTTCTGCATTTGTAGTCCAGCTTTCGCATCCGTATAACAAGATTGGCCACACGTAGCACTTCAAGACTCGGAATCTAATCCCGAACGACATCTGTTTGTTTTTCAAAATGTTTCCCAGGTCCATGAAGTTCTGTTTGGCTTGAGTTATTCTTGCTCGTATGTCTCGGTTACATCTTCCATCTGTTGTCACTATTGAACCTAGGTATTTAAAACTTTCTACGTTGGTAAGTTGCTCGCCGTGAATCGTTATATTGCAGGTGTTGTTGTTTTCGGGGTTTTTCTGTATTACCATGCATTCCGTTTTGGTGATATTCACTTCCATTCCCTTGGCTTCACTATCTACTACCACTTTGTCAACAATCTTTTGAAGTTGGATTTCTGATGTTGCAAGGAGTACCGTATCGTCTGCGTATCTTATATTATTTATGTTGTGACCTCCTACTTTTATTCCCTCCATATTATTTATGCCCCTCATGATTGTTTCTTGGTATAGATTAAACAGATCTGGTGAGGCAACACACCCTTGACGGACTCCTTTCTTAATAGGAATGGAATTTCCTGTAGAGTTTCCGATTTTGATAGATGCCTGCTGGGTGTAGTATAATGTTTGCATGAGTCTGAGGTCTTTCTCATCAGCGCCAATGGAGTGCAGTTGTTTTAGTATTTCTTCGTGGCGTACTCTATCAAAAGCTTTTTTTGTAGTCGACAAAACAGAGGTATAGTGGGGTCTGAACCTGTAAAGCTCTTTCACTTAAAACACGGAGGAGGTTCCTTGTCCCTCTGTCAGGTTGGAATCCATATTGTTCTTCTGCGATTTCGGGGTTAATCTTATTCCTTAGCCTGTTGATAATTATACGCAACAGTATTTTGTTGATGTGGCTTATTAAACTTATAGTTCTAACATTTTCGCATCTGACTGCACCTGCTTTCTTTGGTATTGCTATGAAAATAGAGTTACAGAGATCTTCTGGAATTTTCCCAGTGTTGTATATATTGTTGAATAATATGTGAAGTTCATCAATTGCTAGATCTCCTAGGCTTTTTAATACCTCTACAGATATTTCATCAGGGCCTGTTGCTTTACCATCCCTCATTCGTTCCATGGCATGTTCAATTTCACTTTTGGTGATGTTTGGTCCGCTTAATGGTTCTTTGAATTTCAGTGGTAGTTCATTTCTATTTGGATCATTGTACAGTTCGCCTATGTATTCTACCCATCGGCTTTCTATATGTTGTTCTTCAAATAGCAGTTCCCCATGTTTGTTTTGGATACAACTTCCTGCTGCTTTGCTTTTCCTAAATAAATTAATAAATAAAAATAAAATAAAACAAGCTCTTTTGAATCTTTGATAGAATTCACAATTGCGGGGAACTGCTGGAGACACAAGGGGGAGATTGCAAGAAGTCTTGAGCTATGGGAACCACCTGAGAGAACCGGAAGCAGAGGCAGACAGAATAAAACCTACATTGACTGTCTGCTAGATGAAGATGACACAGGAATGGACAACACCCGGAAGCTGCGTACACTAATGGAGGACAGGACAGAATGGCGAAGACTTGTGGCTCATGTTGGGCGCCCCAAGGTGCGGCCTAAGTAAGTTACTTTTCATATGTCTTGAGATCAGAATGTGTGAAAATCAAAACTTGATCAAATTTATGGGTTTTTTTCTCTTCTGGATACGCTTTTATGCTCATAAGGGCGTCCGCCATTGTTCCGATAGTTTAGAGCCAGTTACTAAGTTACCATGCGTCATTACGAGGGAAGTGACGTTACGACCTTTGAAGCGTATTACGACACTGAATACTCTTGAAAGTCAACTTACGTATCGATAAATAAAACAACCGCATGATGGGTGTATCTTTTTTACGAAACTCGCCAAAACCCGACGAAACCCGCCGAAACCTGCCAAACCCGACGAAACCCGACGAAAACCGACAAAACCCGACAAAGTTATGGGGAGTAAACAACTGTGAGGAGTGAACCTGAGACTCAGGGAAGTGTACACCAGTCGGGAGTGAACCTGAGACTATTGTTATTGGCGGGTTTCTTAAAAGAGCACTGATTGCTTTTTTACGAAAACCGCCGAAACTCAGTCCCATGTTCACTCCCCAATGGTGTACACTTCCCTGAGTAACAGGTTCACTCCCTTTTTCAGGTTTTGTCGGGTTTCGGCGGGTTTCGGCGGGTTTCGTAAAAAAGACACACCGGGCATGATAATAATGATTATCAAAGTTAATGAAGGTATCGATTACATACCACACCGTCGATACTTGTCATCTGAAAGGCCATGAAAATACTCGTGACTTCCGAGGGACGAACATCGTCCTCGTATCCGACTTCTAGACTTGAACGTAACGCCGTTTCTTCTGCCGAAGTCCATGCTCGACTGCTAGGCACCCTAGTGCCGACTGTAAGATAGAAAGAGAAAAACATAATATGTTACCCATATAAACAAAACGGTAATACTCTTCACCAGTCATAACGTCACTTCCTTCCTAATGACGCATGGCAACTTAGTAAAACTGGCTCTAAACTATCGGAACAATGGCGGACGGCGTAGGAAATATTTCTCCGGCGAACATAACAGGGTATCCAGAGGAAAAAAACCCATAAATTTGATCATGATTTGACTTTTACACATTCTGATCACAAGACATATGAAAACTTCTAGCCAGCATGAACAATAAAAAGTAATGATTTTCTTTGTTTAGAACCAAGATGGCCGCCGTTGCCGGGCGGCGTGATAGCAGACTACTGAATCCAATTAGTTGGGTTGAAACTTGCCGAAAAGTTAATTTATGATTAAGCCAGTTCTGAAGCATTGTGGATCAGCGGTAAAGTCTTTGCTTCGTACCCGACAGCTACCAAGTTCGAATACCTGCTGTTGGCTGTGTAGCCTTGAGCAAGACACGTCGGTCAAGCTTATCTTGCGGCCCTGCAGTGCGGCTGACGCCTGGGTTAACCCTCTCCTTACCAGCCGGTTTTCAGAATTTCATCCAACATTTTACACTCACTCTAAACAATAATAGATCAAGTAATTCAAACAGTTCGAAGTTTTCATATGTCTTGTGAATGTGGAAAAGTCAAAACATGATCAGATTTATAATGTTTTTCCCCCTCTGGATACACTTTTATACTCGTCGGAGAAATATTTTATAAAGGCGTCCGCCATTGTTCCGATAGTTTAGAGCCAGTTACTAAGTTACCATGCGTCATTACGAGGGAAGTAACGTTGCGATTGTTGAAGTGTAAAAAGAAATTGGCTCTTTATATAGAGCAATGTCCACTAAATGTGCTCAAAGCGCTTTACAAGGGGTCCCTGACCAACAGCAACATTTAACAAGTAGGAAGGGACATGCCGCCTGTTATGCGGTATTACATTTTTTCGGACAAAGACAACGCTGTTAACGGCCAGGTACTCATTTTACACCTGAGTATGGTGAGAGAATGTGAGTAAAGAGCCTCTTCCAAGGACTCAACTATGCTCCGAGCGCGAGGCTCGAACCCAGGACCTTCCGATACGAAAACAATTGTCTTCCCACAGGACTACCTAGCCTCAATCTACCATCTTTATTTTCCATGATGTTGTTCCATTCCCTTTTCCTTCATACTCCAAGCAGTTTGGGGGTCCCGATAGCTCAGTCGGTAGAGCACTCGATTTACAAGCAAAGGGACAGAGATCGCTCCCAGGTGCAGTCGAAATGTTTTCTAAACCCCCTGTCCACCCAGCAGTGAATGGGTAATAATAATAATAATAATAATAATAATAATAATAATAATAATAATAATAACAATCATAATACACTAACAATAATATTGATAACAATTACGATAATAATAATGAAAATAATAATAATAATAATAATAATAATAATAATAATAATAATAATAATAATAATAATAATAATAATAATAATAATAATAATAATAATAATAATAATAATTTTCTTATGAATTTAAAATAAAATCGAATATAACCATACCCATAATCCCATGAACAACAACCCATATTATCTTACCTAACAATCCAATCACAGTTATCACCCATGTCACATTAAAATTACCACCAAAATATTCCATCTATTTTCTCTTGTGTCTACTTCGTTATAATATCTCTAAAAAATTTGCAGATTCCTATCGCTATAAACAGTCAACAATCATAAGGTCTGTATATTATATATTTCCACAGGAATCAATAGAATTTGTACTGTGGTTCTTATATCGGAGTCCATATATAACGATATGACTACCTTATTGTACTAATTGATATATATTATTACACACTGGACAAAAGGGTGTGGAAACTGGCTAATGAATCTCATTGCCAGCATAGGATAATCCGAATTAAAGACCTTCGTGACGTCACGATTGACCGTTCCACCATGGGTTGTTCTATGTTAAAATAGCTTGGTGAGTCGGTGACCTTTTAAACCGATCAAAATCATTTGTCAAAATACATGGCGACGACCAAAAATGTGACCCACCGAATCAAAGCGGTATTATGTCGGGATCCACTCGGTAAGGGAAATTGAACTCATAGCCACAAATATCCAACTTGTGTTTATTTTCTGTACGTTATTGTGGAGTATAAATACTATTTCTTGCATTGCAAAAACTTCTAAGCTCCATTTCTCATCATTCTATCTCTAAATTTACTTTTTGGGGTCTGAATCATCCCGACATAATACCGTTTAGAGATCGAGGGTCACAAATATATTCATGGGATTATTTTATGATGATATACGTTTAGAAAGAATGCTCACGACATCAAGACATGTTATATGGACTAGAGACAGCAGTAACAACAAAGAAACAAGATAAAGAAGTTGAGGTGGCAGAAATGAGGATGTTGAGATGGTCACTTGGCGGGACAAGAAAAGATAAAGTGAGAAATGAACGAATTCGAAGGTTGACTGAAGTGAAGAATGTATCAATAAAGATGAGAGAGGATATATTGAAATGGTTCGGACATGTAAAGAGACGAGAGAAGGAGTACGTGGGAAGGAAAGTATTGGACTTACAAATAACGGGGAAGAGAGAAAATGGACGCCCGAAGACTTGATGGATGGATAAGGTAAAGGACGATATGAAAGAACTGGGCCTGGAGGAAGATGATGCGCTGAACCAAGATGCATGGAGATGTGGCATTCATTATGACAACCCCACAAAATGCGGGATAAGCTGAAAGAAGAAGGAGAAGACTCACGACAACCGCCAGCCGGTTATAACGTTCAGTTATATACAAAACTGTGTAAACTTGAAGGTATCTTATAGATAGTTCGAAGATGACGTCACTCGGGTCTTTGTTATTGTCTTTTGCCATCCGCGTTTATGAGTAATGCTCACTGAACTGTATCAACCCGACTATAAACGTTCATGGATACACGCAGTTTTGTGTGTTGGTCCGTATTACTTCCGGATGGCAATGTTATGAGCTTCTTAGCCAAGCGCATACTATCTATAGTCTGATTGATGTGGAGAGAAAAAAGATGACGTCACTTCGGTCTTCGTTTATTTGTTGTTTTGTTTGATATTTTCTTTCACAGTGAAGGAGGAATCGCCACAGTTCCAGGTTGAGACGGACAGTTGATCCGTGTTGTTGAGTCTCCCTTAGCCCTTGACACCAGTGATGTTGATGCCTTCGCAGCTTGGTCCCTATATTATTATGTGGATTCCCTGATACCGTAACACTTGTATCATGATGTATAGGTGTCGTACTTATGTATAATACAACTCCTACATACATACGTCTCGATGACATTCTCTCTAACAGACTATAGATAGTATGCGCTTGGCTAAGAAGCTCACAACATTGTAATACGGAAGAATAACACACACAATGATGTGTTACTTTGAACGTTTATAGTCCGGTTAATGCAGTTAAGTGAGAAATACTCATAAACGTGAATGGCTAAAAATAAACAATAACAAAGACCGGCCTGCCGTCATCTTCATTCTATCTATATATTTTGAAGGCTACACATCCCATCAAAACTCAAACACTATGTTTACCGACTTGACATTGCACAAATAAGGAGCAACAAAGATTCATGTCTCGATATAATCATGTTCGTCTCGGGTTTAACTAAAGGGATCATTTGTTTTCTTGTGCAATGCTAACATCAACGTCAACTTGTATAGGGATCAAAACTGTGATGTCAAAAAAACTGATTCCAATCTCATTGAAAGTGCAAAAACACTCCTCCGGGGGAATTGATCGTAGCCATCGTTAACTTATAGATAGTTCGAAGATGACGTCACTCAGGCCTTTGTTATTGTTTTTGCCATCCGCGTTTGTGAGTTGTTCTCACTAAACTGTATTAACCAGACTATAAAAGTTCATAGTTACACAGAGTTTGTGTGTGGTCCGTTATACTTCCGGATGGCAATGTTGTGAACTCCTTGGCCAAGCTCATACTATCTATAGCCTGACACTGACCAAAAAATGACGTCAACAATTAATTAATTAATATTGAGCTTTATATAGCGGAATTTCCACTAAATGTGCCCAAAGAGCTTTACTGGTCAACAGCAGCATTTACCATGTAGGACGGGACATGACGCCTGTTAGACGATATTACAATTTTTCGGACAAAGACAACGCTGTTAACGGCCAGGTACTCATTTTACACCTGAGTACGGTGAAAGAATGTGAGTAAAGAGCCTTTTCCAAGGACTCAAATATGTGCCGAGCACGAGGCTCGAACCCAGGACCTTCCGATCCGAAAGCGAGTGCCATACCACTAGACCACATAGCCGCATTCTAGTGTCAGGTTATAAGTTAACGATGGTTATGAATGGATACATAGCTTTTGTAATTGAACTTCTGGGTTCAGAGTGATGTCATCTTTTTTTCTAGTCTGGTCGTCTGAAAGATCGCCCATGCCAAGTCATCATCCCAGCTCAAACTGCAATGACAGATTATTTCCTTCATGGCAAGTAATATGAAGGGAGGCCACCAACATCAATAGTAAATACACTGAATCAGGATCTTTCAGACATATATCAGAAATTTCTGGATTCAGATGAGGCCGAATTAATCTCTGAAGAACTAAGAAAAGCTACAGTGCTCTCCCTACTTACGTCACAACAAAATCTTGACAGCCTCAAACCTCTGGCCCAGGACCGTGACTAATGGAAACAATTAACAACATGGATAGATAGTATGGAGTTGACGTCACTCAGGTCTTTGTTATTGCTTTTTGCCATTCACATTGATGAGTAATTCTCAGTTAATTGCATTAACCAGACTATAAACGTTCAAGATTACACATCGTTTTATTTTCTCTGTTAGTCCGCTATACTTCCGGATGTGAATGTTGTGAGTTTCTTAGCCAATCGCACAGCAGCTATATAAATAAAGAAAAAAAAGAAAGATAGTCCTTCAGAGCCATGAGGGGCGCATGGAGCCGGAGTTTATCCTGGATTCTATAGCGATAATAGTAAATTGTTGCTAATCCTTTGGATAGAACGCTGATCTATTGCAACGTACTTTCCGCCAGATCTATCAGACCCAATTACCTTATCACTGGTGGGTGGACAGACGGTGGTTTTCATCTGCACCGGGCATCGATCTCAGTCTCTTTGCGCGTGAAGCGAGTGCTCTATCAATTGAATAATGATAATAATAATAATAGTAATAACAATAATAATAATACTAATAATAATAACTATATATCCCAGTCCGGTAAAGTCCAGGGTAGTCCGGGCCAGTCCGGTATAGTCCGGGGCAGTCCGGAATAGTCCAGGGTAGTCCAGGATAGTCCAGGGCAGTCCGGTATAGTCCGGGATAGTCCGGCATAGTCCAGGGTAGTCCAGGATAGTCCGGGGCAGTCCGGCATAGTCCGGGATAGTCCGGTATAGTCCAGGGTAGTCCAGGATAGTCCGGGGCAGTCCGGTATAGTCCAGGGTAGTCCAGGGCAGTCCGGCATAGTCCGGGGTAGTCCGGGGCAGTCCGGTATAGTCCGGGGTAGTCCTGTATAGTCCGGAGTAGTCTGGTATAGTCCGGGGCAGTCCGGGGCAGTCCGGTATATTCCGGGTAGTCCAGGGCAGTCCGGTATAGTCCAGGGTAGTCCGGTATAGTCCGGAGTAGTCCGGGGCAGTCCGTTATAGTCCAGGGTAGTCGTAACGTCACTTCCTTCCTAATGACGCATGGTAACTTAGTAACACTGGCTCTAAACTATCGGAACAATGGCGGAAGCCCGTAAGAAATATTTCTCCGGCGAGCATAAAAGCGTATCCAGAGGAGAAAAAACACATAAATCTGATCATGTTTTGACTTTTATACATTCTGATCACAAGGCATATGAAAAGTTCTAGCCAGCATGAAGAATATAAAGTAATGATTTTCTTTGTTTAGAACCAAGATGGGCGCCGTTGCCTGGCGGCGTGACATCAGACTTCTGAATCCAATTCTAACTAAATTTTATCAAAGTGTAAGGTTTCTCATAGTTTTGTGTGCTGGTGCGTTAAATCCGGCTGGTGGATGTTGTGAGCATTTTAACTTAAATGCATAGCATTTTAACTTAAAAGCATAGCATCAATCCAAGTTCAAGATTTTGGTGTTTTTTTTTGTTTTGTTTTGTTTTTGTGTTCTAGTTGTTTTTTTTGTTTTTTTTTGTTTGTTTGTTTTTTGTTATTTCGTGTTTTTTTTTTGTTTTTTTTTTTTTTGGGGGGGGGGGGGGTAGGTGGGGGGTGGGGGTTAAAGATGGATTCTCAACGTGTAAGGTTTCACATAGGTTTTTCTACTAGTGCGTTATGTCCGGCTTCCGGACGCTATGAGTATTTTATCTAAATGCATAGCATCAATCCAAGCTCAATATTTTGGGGTGTTTCAATCTTTAAAAAAATTTTTCTTTGGGGGGGGGGGGGGGGGGGGGGGGAGGAGGATTCATTTAAGGAGAGGTCAATCAAAACAGCCATATTACCATAATTAGTGTATATAGTGGTCTGACCTGAACTAATCACTTATAGACTCGGTGGCACTTGTTCTGATATGACCCTCTTAGAAATGGTTCCGCACCGTTGGATAATTGTGACAATAATACATTGATCAAATAGTTGACCATCGTATTATAGGTGGTCTCAAACTAAGTACTTTGATAGTGTGCTCTTGGAATCTACATCTGATCCCTATTTGGTTCCAGTTCCCCAATGTCTTACTTTTTCTTGGGTGCTTTATTTGTAATTCTAGAACTTTCCTTTCCTATTTTCTTCCTTTTTGCTGGCGCTGATATAACCTAAATGTGTTGCAAGCGCCGTAAAACCCTTAAAAACAAAAAAAAAAAACAAACAAAAAAAAAAAAAAAAACAAACAAACGACCATCGATAAAACACAAGTGAGACAGTTTTGGTTTAGAGGTGAGATGTTACTAAGGGAGGTAGTGGTGGTGGTCGTGGGGTTGATCGTGATTAGACACCTAGGTAACCACGCCCCTCGGACAGTCGTCATAATGTAAACAATGACAGTGACTATAAAAATAGAAATTCAAACTACATAGGTTATAGATAGTTCGAAGTTGACGCCACTCAGGTATTTGTTATTGTTTTTTGCTATCCGCGTGTAAAATTCTCACTAAACTGTTTTAACCAGCCTATAATCGTTCATGGTTACACACAGTTTTGTGTGTTGGTCCGGAAGTATAATCGACTCGTGTCCCTGTGTCGAATTACGCCATGGTGGCACAACACAACTTTTTGAAAAAGTCTCTTGATTCAGACTAACTCGACATATGCAAGTGTACAATACTGTACCTTACCGGAGTTCCGTCTCCCTACAGATGTTGAATGTCATGGAACGTCATTCATCACGTTCAAGGGCCATTACCTTACCTTACCGGAGTTCCGTCTCCCTACAGAGGTTGAATGTCATGGAAAGCCATTCTTCACACTCAAGGGTCATTACCGAGCATTCGATTACATTTTTTTCCAGTTGTTGCCCCCACATTTCCTATCCAGGACTTACTTGGTTTGCCCCGTGCCTTTCTGCAAGCTACTTTTCCATCTAGTACTGATTTTGAATCGTGTTGTGTTGTTTACAATGAGTGTTTGTAAATGTACATGTAAATGGGTTATCTCTGTCAACAAAATGCAATAACGTATTATAGACGCCATGACAGTGCCGATAAATCAGTTGATAGAGCACTCCTTTTCACACGCAAAGACACCGAGACCGATCCCGTGCGATGTCTATTTAGTTGGGTTTTTTTTATCCACTGCCCATCTGAAATTGATTGGTTACTGGGTCTATTAGATCTGGACGAAAGTACTTTATTATAGACTAACGTCCTATCCAAATAGTAGCAAGCATTATTACCGTTAGGCGATGTTACATTTTTTTCCGACAGACATCTCTGTTTAACGGTCAGGTAATCATTTTATACCTGAGTACAAATGAGAGAATGTGTAAAGAGCCTTTTCCAAGGACTCAACTATGCGCCGAGCGGAAGTACATTGTTATAGACTAACGTCCTATCCAAATAGTAGCAAACAATTATTACTGTCCATTTCACAGAACAGAGACCGAGATAAATGCGTTATCCACGGCCTACTGACTCTGAAGACTACAACAACTACCTATAGCGTCATGTCTGCTATTTTACAGTAAGTGTTGTAAAATTATTAGGAATGTATGCTTGTTCTTTTTGAAATTCAATACTTGTCTTTTTTTTAATACATAGCATTTATATGGCACAATATCCACTACACTTGCTCAAAGCGCTTTACAAGGGGCCACCAGCAACACTTCAACATGTAGAACGAGACATGACGCCTGTTAGGCGATATTACAACTTTTTTTTTTTCAGACAGAGACAACGCTGTGAATGGTCGTGTAATCATTTTGCACCTAAGTACAGTGAGAGAATGTGAGTACAGAGGTTTTATTTTAAGGACTCAACTATGCGCAGAACGGGGCTGGAACCCAGGAACTCCCGATGGGAAAGCGACGACATAGCCCCACAAACAAACAACAAGATTTTACACAAGTATAAACGATTTATTAATTATTCGAAAAAAAAATACAAAAACAAACAAACAACACAATTTCGATCTAACCAGCGATTAAAATAGATAAGAAAATTAGCGTCAGAATTGGAACTGAAATTCCAAAAAACCGAAACAACATTTTGTCCATTACGATAGAGCAGACTTTGCCATCAATCAAATCTTCGCTGTAAATATTATTATCTTTGGCGTCAACAGAGGTAACGGATACACGTCGCTCTGATGATGTCCGAAGCCCATTCACCTTCTCCGCAAATGTCCTGGGAGAGTCCATAACTGGCTCTTCTTTCTTGCTGTTGGATCCATCAACAGGATACAATTTCTTCCCATCCCCTTTCAGGGACGATTTGACGCACTCCTTTCGTCCATCGACCAATGGCCAGCATTTTTGGACCAGCTTGATGACGAAGTTCGGAATTTTTTCATCGTCTGGTAGTTGATAGAGTCTGATGGAGACGATACAACAGACGACTGCAATGCCACTCAGAATCAACACAATCGTCAGGTAGACCTCTGTACAATTTGATGTTGTTTGGGTGGAGGTTTGGGGAAAACAGGGGAGACAGGATATAAGAATGATATATTTTAATAAACAAAAGTGGTAAATGATGATAATGATAATAATAATATAATAATAATAATAATAATAATAATATATAATATAATAATAATAATAATAATAATAATAATAATAATAATAATAATAATATAATAATAATAATAATAATAATAATAATAATAATAATAATGATAATAGTAATAATAATAATAATATAATAATAATAATAATAATAATAATAATAATAATAATAATAATAATAATAATAATAAAATAATAATAATAATAATAATAATAATAATAATAATAATAATAATAATAATAATAATAATAATAATAATAATAATAATAATAATAATAATAATAATAATAATAATAATAATAATAATAATAATAATAATAATGATAATAGTAATAATAATAATAATAATAATAATAATAATAATAATAATAATAATAATGATAATAATAATAATAATAATAATAATAATAATAATAATAATAATAATAATAATAATAATAATAATAATAATAATTAATAATAATAATAATACATAATACAAAATTCCATTCAAACATCCCCAAAGGGAAATTTGTCTCTAGAGTCTATTCCAAGAGAAGACTGGAGTAACCCAGGCGTCAGCCGCAGTGTAGAGCCGCAAATTGTGCTAGGGTGAGGCCACAGAGCCTAGAGGCAGGTGTTCGAGCTCGGTACCTTTCGGGTACGAAGCAAAGACTGTATACGGCTGATCCACGCTGTCCCCGCTGGTGTAGTTAATCTAATGATTACTTAATACTTTTATCATCAGATTTTATTACTTTTATTTAAATTTCATGAAGTTTACAATCCTAAATAAAATCATTTGATATTCAAAAGCCTTTTTACTTGTATAGACAGAACGAAGTTGGCGCCACTCGGGTTCTGTTATAGACAGTATGCCCTTGGCTAAGAAGCTCACAAGATTGCCATCCGGAAGTATAACGGACCAACACACAAAACTGTGTGTAACATTGAATTTTTATAGTCTGGATAATAAAGATGAATTAGAATTACTCATAGACGCGGACTAAGAAGCTCATAACATTGCCATCCGGAAAAATAACGGACCAACACAAAAAACGGTGTGTATCCATGAACGTTCATAGTCAGGTTAATACAGTTCAGTGAGTATTATTCACAAACGCGAGTGACGTCATGTTCGAAACATCTATATGGTTCGAGACAGATTAGTCCATTGTTAACCCCCCGCCCCACATTACCTCTATACTTACCCCATTGTTTCCCCCTACATTACCTCTATACTTACTCCATTGTTTCTCCCTACATTACCTCTATACTTAGCCCATTGTTTCCCCCTACATTACATCTATACTTACTCCATTGTTTCCCCCTACATTACCTCTATACTTAGCCCATTGTTTCCCCCTACATTACCTCTATACTTACCCCATTGTTTCCCCCTACTTTACCTCTATACTTACCCCATTGTTTCCCCCCGACTTTACCTCTATACTTACCGCATTGTTTCCCCCTACATTACCTCTATACTTACCTAAAATGGAGGTAGTATCGGCTGTGGTCGGCATGTCATTGGCAATGAGAGTCAAGAGGACGACATAGGTAAGAAGGCAGGTCAGAGAATAGCCCATCTTTTCCCCGCTGTCCACGGGTAGCAGAAAGACGAAGACGATAAGAATCCCAGAGACGATGACGGGAAGAATAATGTTTAGCCAATGGTACGTGTTTAATCGCTTGATCTGTATGGAGTATGTCATCTAAAGGATGGAAACAATTCCAACATGAATGTTATTGAATCACAGAGAGAATGAGAGATAGAGAGAGGGAGGGAGAGAGAGAGAGAGGGAGGGAGGGAGAGAGAGAGAGAGGAGTGAGAGGAGAGAGAGAGAGAGGGAGAGAGAGAGAGGGAGAGAGAGAGAGAAAGAGAGAGAGAGAGAGAAAGAGAGAGAGAAAAGAAAGAGAGAGAGAGAGAGAGAGAGAGAGAGAGAGAGAGAGAGATTGAAAGTCACTCTCAAGATTTATTTCTAAAACGCTTTACAAGGGGTCCCTGACCAATACGTAACATATAGAACGAGACATGATGCTATTAGGCGATATCACAATTTTCCGATGTAACGCTATTCATGGCCAGGTACTCATTTTTCACCTGAGTATGGTAAGATAATGTGAGTAAAGAACCTTTTCCAAGGACTCAACTATGCGCTGTGCAGGGCTCAAACCCAGGACTTTTAGATCCGAAAGCGAGTTTCATATCACAAGACTACATTACCCTCAAAAGGTTCATATATATCACTTCTCAAATAGGTTCACTTTTAATTGTGCCCTTCCGCCACGACACCAATTATAGATACCGTCGCCTAGGTATTCCATGAGGGAATATAGATAATCCATCAAACAAAATGTCTGATGTCAACAAGCATCACCCATGTTGTCCAAATTGAGCAAATTGAGGGTTAAGAATCTTGCCCAATGAAAAAAAAAAACCGAAAGTACCCGATGCCGGGTTCAAACCCGGGGCCTCCCGGTTCACAGTGCAATGCCTTAACCACTAGGCCACTTACCCTGGCATAATCGTTTCCAGTGTCCGTATAAGTATCGTAATCGTCCCAGAGTTTTAGAATTTCCCAATCTCCACTCTCAGAGTAAAAGTCTAGTCTCATTCCTTTAGTGGAGTTGACCACGACTTCCTGTAGTGTGTATCCAAATGACGTCACCTGTGGATTGGGTAGAGAAGGAAGACAGGAGTAGCCATTATTTTCCTGTAGCCTGACTCTAAAACCCACTAAGACCGTAGCCATCGTTGTCTTATAGCCCGACACTTAAACCAGCTAAGATGGTAGCCATCGTTAACGTCTAGCCTGACACTAAAACCCACTAAAACCATATCCATCGTTAACTAAAAGACAGACACTAAAACCCACTAAGACTGCAGCCATCGTTGACTTATAGCCTGACACAAAAACCAACCAATACCGTAGACATTGATAACGTATAGCCCGACACAAAAACCCACTAAGACCGTAGCCATCGTTAACGTATAGCCTGACACTAAAACCCACCAAGACCATAGCCATCGTTAACGTATAGTCTGACACTAAAACCAACTAAGACCGTAGCCATCGTTAACGTATAGCCTGACACTAAAACCAACTAAGACCGTAGCCATCGTTAACGTATAGCCTGGCACTGAAACCAACTAAGACCGTAGCCATCGTTAACGTATAGCCTGGCACTGAAACACTAAGACCGTAGCCATCGTTAACTATAAGCCTGACACTAAAACCCACTAAGACCGTAGCCATCGTAAACTAAAAGACTGGCACAAAAACCCACCAAGACTGTAGCCATTGGTAACGTATAGCCTGACACTAAAACCCACAAAGACCGTAGCCATCGTTAACCTACTATAGCTTACACTAAAACCCACTAAGACCGTAGCCATCGTTAACTAAAAGGATGACACTAAAACCCACTAAGACCGTAGCCATCGTTAACTAAAAGGATGACACTAAAACCCACTAAGATCGTAGCCATCGTTAACTAAAAGGATGACACTAAAACCCACTAAGACCGTAGCCATCGTTAACTAAAAGGATGACACTAAAACCCACTAAGACCGTAGCCATCGTTAACTAAAAGCCTGACACTAAGACCCACAAAGACCGTAGCCATCGTTAACTAAAAGCCTGACACTAAAACCCACTAAGACAATAGCCATCTTTATCTTATAACCTGACACCTAAACCCACCAAGACCGTATCCATCGTTAACGTATAGCCTGACAGTAAAACCCACTAAGACCGTAGCCATCGTTAACGTATAGCCTGACAGTAAAACCCACTAAGACCGTATCCATCGTAAACTAAAAGCTTAACACTAAAACCCACTAAGACCGTAGCCATCGTAAACTAAAAGCTTATCACTAAAACCCACTAAGACCGTAGCCATCGTTAACTAAAAGCCTGACACGAAAACCCGCTAAGACCGTAGCCACCGTTAACTATAAGCCTGACACTAAAACCCACTAAACGTAGCTATCATTAACTAAAAGCCTGACACTGACCAAAAAATGACGTCAAAAGACAGGTATTTGACCACAAAAGATAGTGACTACCACATCATCTAATTCGTCTGTGGTGTTACATTCATCCTGTTTTATTAATAAAGGGAAATCCGAAACGTTCATTTGATATGTTTTTGTAATTAGATTGAAGCTTACATTCAATTTCACATTATTATCCATTTCTTCAAGCTTCGAGCAGCAACATTTACATTACCTGTAGACTGCACGTCTGTACGTCAAAAGGAAAGTGAGTGGTGTCCATTTCACATCCTGCTTTGAGGATACCCGGGGGATGCCAGGTCACCAACCCGTCAGAGGTCACTCGTAGTGGGATAGTATCCTCATCGATGGCCGATAGATCCGTCAGGCTGGGTGTTTTCATTAGACATTTTAAAAATGATATTCATAGACAAAATAGATGATTTATAGATTTATAATGAATTAGTGGATAATTAGATAAATATATAATCAATGACAATACATTTGATAATAATGGATATGATGATGATGGTGATGATGATGATGATGATGATGATGATGATGATGATGAGGAGGAGGAGGATGATGATGATGATGGTGATGATGATGATGATGATGATGATGATGATGATGAGGATGATGATGATCGTGATGATGATGAGGATGAGGATGGTGATATCATGATGATGAGGATGATGATGATCAAGATGATGATCGTGATGATGATGATGATGATGATGATAATGATGATGATGATGATGATCAAGATGATGATCGTGATGATGATGATGACGACGGCTATGGAGACGATAATTTTAACAGGCAGAACCGTGGCATGGTGTCTTGTCTTGTCTTGTGACAATAATCAAGCGACATTAACAGTGGTCAGTGGTCCAATGGGTGACAGTGTAAAATCATTGTCCATACTTTGAGACCTTTGGTAAGGTACTTAACTTACTCGAATCGCGTGTGATCGAGTACTTGGCTATAGGTAGTGAGGAATAGGGAAGAGCGTTATTACAAAACGACGAGTAACAGGTAACCGGCACTGTATGAAATGGAAAAATAATTCCATTTGGCCTGAAGGGGAGAATTATTAAAATACAAAGTGGTGCGCTTTGAGAATGACAACTCCTTGAAAATGCGCTTTATAAATATTCTTATTTATTTATCTATTTATTTATTTATTCATTTATTTATTCATTTATTTATTTATTTATCTATTTAGTTATAGAACAATACATATAGCGTATCAAAAATAAATTATGACTTTTTCGCCACGACATCATAAGATATCGTCGCCTCGGCATTCCACGAAGGAATATAGATAACTCATCAAACAAGATGTCTGATGTCAACAGGAATCACCCATGTTGTCCAAGTGAGCAAATTGGGGTTAATAATCTTGCTCAAGTAAAAATACGAAAGTGGCTGAAGCAAGGCTCGAACCAGGGCCATCCGGATCACAGTACAATGCCTTAACCTCTCGGCCACTTCACCCCCCCCCCCCAGCCACCCCTAAGTAGCGTATAGATTTAATATATATTGCTCATCCAACTTTAAAGTGAAATTCATGATTTTCAGGTTTGCACACAAAAAAAAACCCAAAACAATCGTTGACTATCTTGTTGCAAAAGTCTATTTTTAAAACCCAAACTGACCTGTTGCTGACCACGATGGCCGGTGTCCACAAATCATCCTCATAATACTGTAGAAGTTCTATATTCCCGTTGGAGGCTGGCGTCCAAGTCAGTCTAGGATCTTCCCATTCCTACAGGCAGGGAATTAAAAACAGTGAATGTTTATAAGGTTGCAGGTTCAAACCCCATCACCGCCGCGAAAATATGTTATTCTCTATTGCCTTCTGGCACTTTCCTACTCACTCACCTCTTGTTGTTTGACACGTGTATAGATAGTTCGAATATGACGTCATTCAGGACTTTGTTATTGTTTTTTTGCCATCCGCGTTTATGAGTAATGGTCAATGAACTGTACTAACCTGACTTTAAACGTTCATGGATACACACAGTTTTGTGTGTTGGTCCGTTATACTTCCGGATGGCAATGTTATGAGCTTCTTAACCTGGCCGTTAACCGTGTCTTAGTCCGAAAAAATTGTAATATCGCCTAACAGGTGGCTTGACCCGTCATACATGTTAAATGTTGCTGTCTACCAGGGACCCCTTGCAAAGCGCTTTGAGCACATTTAGTGGATATTGCGCTATATAAAGCTCTATTCTTTTTAATATACTGGTTAAATTCCGTCTGAATAATCTATTTTTGCGTTGGGTGAGTATGAAGTTTCGGATCCAGTTCTGAAAGTAGCTGGTAAAAAAAGAGTTAACGTTCAAGTACTTATTCATGGCAACAGATATGTAAGGAGACCACCAACATCATATAGTAACTACCCTGAACCAGGACCTCTCTACATATCAGAAATTTCTGGATTCAGATGAGGCCGAATTAATCCCTGAAGAACGAAGAAATACTGCAGTGCCCTCCGTACTAAAGTCACAACAAGATCTTGACAGCCTCAAAACTCTGGCCCAGGACCATGACCGATGGAAACAATTAACAACATGGATGGAGAGAGCAGCTATACTCATCGACCATGACTGAATCAGAGAATTCTCAGCAAGCGTCATTCGGACTGCGAAGCTTACTACTTATTTACTTACTTATTTTTACATCTGAGGAATGTGATCGAATGTGAGTAAAGAACCTTTTTTCAAGGGCTTGACTACGATGCGTTGCTCAGTGTGGGAATTGAGCCCATGCCCTTCTAGCCTCGAGGCGAGTATCATACCACAATCGATGGGGAAATTGCCTTAACCCTCTCCTTACCACCTGCAGCTAAATCCTCACATTTGTTACTACACAATATACATTTTTCTTATTCAGATTTATCTTGTAATTTACCAATTTCAAGAATGATCTTAGTTTAATCAATAATAATAATAATAATAATAATAATAATAATAATAATAATAATAATAATAATAATAATAATAATAATAATAATAATAATAATAATAATAATAATAATAATAATAAAAATAATAATAATAATAATAATAATAATAATAATAATAATGATGATGATAATAATAATAATAATAATAATAATAATAATAATAATAATAATAATAATAATAATAATAATAATAATAATAATAATAATAATAATAATAATAATAATAGTAATAATAATAATAATAATAATAATAATAATAATAATAATAATAATAATAATAATAATAATAATAATAATAATAAAATAATAATAATAATAATAATAATAATCTTTATTGTCCAAATTAAAGGCAATTCATTTTAGTTAAACAATGCTCAGTTTGGTTCATGGTATGAACATCAACACATTTACAAATACAGACACAGCCATACACGAACATACACGCTTGCACATTGTTTCTACACATGTATACAAAAGAGATGAGCGTACATACATACACATGATGATAAGATAAGAACAGTTTGTAGAGAGATTGTTTGAGTTTAAAAAATCAATTTTTCTGGTGGGTAAGCCTGTCATTTTGGGAAAATACTGAAATGTATCGGTAAGGAGAGAGTTAATGGTCTGTTGCATAAGAAGATTTGAATAATCAGGCGTCGGCCGCAGTGCAGCTGCAGTGCCGAAAATGAGCGAGGGCAATGTGACTTGCTCAAGGGCACAGACATCATGGGAAATGAACTCGCTATCTTGTGGGTACGCAAGAAGCTAACACCATACTGCTTTGCCAGGCTGTTCTGTGTATTTGTGCTACCTCTACAATCCATTTTAAACATTTTCAGACTAAATCAAGCCGCATTTATAATACGGAATAAATAAATAAAAAAAAAAAAAAAAAAAAAAAAAACAACAACAACAACGAAAACAACTAAAACAGCGAACAACAAAAACAACAACAACAACAACCATAACAAAAACAACAGCAAAAAGAACAACAACTTCCGTTGAGTTTATCTATTTTATAGAGGAGAATGAATATCGTATTTTAGAGTGCTGAATACCAGTCATTCATCATTTTGACCAGTTCAGTTTTAATTTGACTTTTTAGCATCAGTTTCATCCCGACATAATACCGTTTTGAGACGTTTGGGCATAAATTAGTCAAGAAAATGTAAAATAAAATTAAATGGAGCAAGAAAAACTTCTTCGGGCAAACAAGAAAAATACAATATAATATTTTCTTTTTCTTGTTCACCTGAAGAAGGTCAGGGACCGAAACGTCGTTTATCCATCTCCTTACTAACAATGGAAAAATCGTCCTGTTCGTTACGATACAACAAACATTTCTTAATTCAAATGTCTCTTGTAGGCTACATCATAAAATTTAAAGAAAATGAACAGTGTGTTGTAGAGCATGCTTAACTAAAGAAATTGTTTATCGCAAGAACTTACGGCCATTGTATCAGAGTGATAAAAATATTTTTTTTGTGCTAGGTGGGTGTGAAGTTTTGGGGAAAATCCTGAAAATGGCTGGTAAAGAGAGAGTTAATTTCTTTCATATCTTTAATAAGAGTCATTTTTAGTCCCTATATTTCACTATATGTGAACCTTCGCCTCAAAACGGTATTAATTCGGGATGGTTAAGATGTTGAAAATTGAATTTATAGCCAGAAATATCAGACTTGTGTTGAGTTTGTATGTTTTATTGAGGAGAATGGATACCATACTTTAGGGTACTAATGCCAACAATTTATATTTTTGACCAGTTTTAACATTAAATTCGGCTTTTAAGCATCTGGTTCGTTCAGACATAATACCGTTTTGAGACGATGTGTCACATATTGTCAATGAGAACTTACCAATACCCACCAACCAGTCACTGAGAAGGTCATGTCCTTAATGTTCTGTAAGAAAAAAATAAAATGAAAACTTGTTCTCAGTAGAACATTGATATGCTGGAACCCATGACAGTCATCACAGGTCTTTGTTATTGTTTTATGCTATCCATATTTATGAGTAATTCTCACTAAACTTTATTAATCAGACTATAAACGTTAAAGGTAACACATAGTGTTGTGTGTTGGTTGATTATAAATAGTATGCGCTTGGCTAAGAAGCTCATAACATTGCCATCCGGAAGTATAACGGACCAACACACAAAACTGTGTGTATCCATGGACGTTTATAGTCGGGTTAATACAGTTTAGTGAGCATTACTCATAAACGCGGATGGCAAAAAACAATAACAAAGACCTGAGTGACGTCATCTTTGAACTATCTATACGTCCGAATGGCAATGTTGTGAGCTTCTTAACCAAGCGCATACTATATAATATATTAACAACATTTTTCGAGGGTTTCGAGGTTTTCAACTTTGATTAGTGTTGACGTTTTGGTGGGCCAAAACGTCAACACTAATCAAAGTTGAAAACCGTATCGATACATTTCACAGTGTTAATGCTAATACACTTTTTAGAAGGCTTCGATACGTGTTTTTCTTTCTTTTTCTTTTTAAGGGTTTTACGGTGCTTGCGACACATTAAGGTCATATCAGCGCCAGTAAAAAGGAAGAAAATGGGATAGTTTAAAAGTTCTAGAATTACAATTCAAGCAGCCAAGAAAATGCAAGAAGTCAAAGGAGAATGATATAAATACAGAACAGGCGTAGAATCAAATAGCATACTAACGCTGTGCATAGTTTGAGGTCACCTATAATTCTTATCCAGACATGAGCCCGGGACTTTACTATGGGGAATACACTCAAATGCTTTACCCCTACAACTCTCAACACAAAGCTCTATGGTGAGGCTGAGGACCTAAAGCGGACCACAGACTTCATAGCAGATATAGGACTGCAGCCATAGATGTCCATCAGAGGAACGAAGAAGAAGAAGAAGAAGAAAATGCTTTACATTATAAATTTAAAAAAAAAACAAATATAATAATACATGCTTTACAAGGAAAAAAATATCATCTCCCAAAACAATAACTATGCATTTGACTGTTTCCCTCCCAGGCAGGATAGGGTATCCGGACAGGGCCCGGACAAAAAACAAGTAATCTCATTCCAAGACAAAGACAGAAAGCAAATTGGAAAACAGATATAAGGGGATAGAAGACACACTAAGTACCTCCCTGCCCACTCTGGGAGACCAGGAACCCCATCCAGGCTTCGATCGTAGCCTTCGTAAAGTTATAGCCTGACACTGACCAAAAAATGACGTCAAAATGCCAGTCTTTTGCCAAAAAAAAAAAATCGTGAGTTGTATTCAATAGTTCAACCAATGAAGTAACTTGTTTCCATGAGCTCTACTAACGACAACTCACTAGACGGTGCAGAAACCAAATAACGACGTAAAACTGCCAGTCCTTTTGGATTTCAGTGTCAGACTATAACATAACGATGGCTACGGACAGACACTGACCAAATAACGACGTCAAACTGCCAGTCCTTTTGGATTTCAGTGTCAGACTATAACATAACGAAGGCTACGGCCTGACACTGACCAAATAACGACGTCAAACTGCAAGTCCTTTTGGATTTCAGTGTCAGGCTATAACATAACGGATGGCGACGTCCTGACACTGACCAAATAACGACGTCAAAATGCCAGTCCTTTTGGATTTCAGTGTCAGGCTATAACATAACGATGGCGACGTCCTGACACTGACCAAATAACGACGTCAAAATGCCAGTCCTTTTGGATTTCAGTGTCAGGCTATAACATAACGGATGGCGACGTCCTGACACTGACCAAATAACGACGTCAAACTGCCAGTCCTTTTGAATTTCAGTGTCATGCTATAACATAACGATGGCTACGGCCTGACACTGATCAAATAATGACGTCAAACTGCCAGTCCTTTTGGATTTCAGTATCAGGCTATAACACAACGATGGCTACGCTTCGATACATGCCACCCTGTCAATCATTAAAGAGACTGAATTAGTGTATATGAAACAGTTCCAGACAGAGCAATAAACAGTTATACAGGAAAAAGAAAAATCTCAAAAAATGAGTCTACCTCGAGAAAGACCAGTGCTTCCTCCCCAATAGGGTTCAACAGTCGTGACGTCACTTCCCTCGTAATGACGCATAGTAACTTAGTAACTGGTTCTAAACTATTGGAACAATGGTGGGCACCCTTATGAAATACTTCTCCGACGAGCATAAAAGTGTATATAGAGGAGAAAAACATTATAAATCTGATCATGTTTTGTCTTTTATACATTCTGACCACAAGACATGTGAAAATGTTCTAGCGATCACGAATCAAAAGTACCTTTTTTTAGTTTAGAACCAAACTGCTGGTTGTTGGGCGGACGTGACATCACATCAGACTATTGAATCCTATTTATCAGTAATTCGATATCGTCAATAATAATCAACACTCATTAAGGTATTGATACTAACCACACTGTCGATACTAGTCAACTGAAAAGCAATGTAAATACTCGTGACTTCCGAGGGACGAACATCGTCCTCGTATCCGACTTCAAGATTTGAACGTAACGTCGTTTCTTCTGCCGAAGTCCATGCTCGAATGCTAGGCACCCTAGTGCTGACTGTAATATGGAAAGAGAAACAAAAGCAAAGTGTGACCCATAAGTTATTTAGAAAATCGCGGTTAAAATTTATATACAGTAGATAATAACAAATGCTAATCTTTGGACGAGAACAAAAGAAGAGCAAATGGATGTCCAGGTCAGACGCAGAAAGTGGCGATGGGTTGGCCATACCCTGCGGAAAGAGCCCTGTAATATAACCAAGCAGACTCTCGAATGGAACCCACAGTGGCAGAGGAAGTGGGGTCGTTCAAAACCTACTTGGAGGAGAAGCCTTCACCAAGATTTGTGCATCTCCAATCTCACCTGGAGTGAGGCAAAGGTCTGTGCCAAGGACAGAAGAAGATGGAAGAGTGCTGTTGAGGCCCTATGCTCCGCCAGGAGCCAAGAGTCATAAAGACAAGAAGATGACACTAATAAAAAATATAAATGGGGATGATCTATGTGCTCGAGGTCATTGGTCACATTGCAAAAGTGACGAACATAGTGAAAGGTGTTCACAGCTTTTGAAATATCTAACATCACGATTGTCATTTTGTTCAGGCTGACACATGGATATGTTTACAACTTTCATTAAAAAACAGTGTGTCGAAAAAACATATTGAGATTTTATATAGTGCAATCTCCACTAAACGTGCTCAATGCGCTTTACAATGGGTCCCTAGCCAACAGTAACACTTAACATGTAGAACGAGACATGAAGCCTGTTAGGCGATATTACTTTTTTTTATTAGATTTGTTTTTAAGTGGGGTGGGGGGGGGGGAGTAAGCCCACGCCAATCCACCGAATAAAAAGATCGATAAAATGTAACTTTACACCTTGGCAAACAAAAGCCACGAATCCATTATATAACTGTTTGCCGTCTTTCTTAGGTACTGAACCTGCCGGAAGTCTTCATATTCCACACTTTTAGTTGATCTAACAATCAGTTTACATATCGACGGATTTAGAGTAGCCCAAGACAAACATGGAACAGTAGATAGGACGAGAATTTCACAATGTCAGGTGTGTTCTATTGCGAAACGGAAGCGAGGAAGAGAGACGCATGCGCACAATCAGCATGACGTTCTCTCTCTAATAACTTTTCCGCCGTGACGTCACAGACTATGGGTGACTTCTAATCAAGGGACGCTACTCTTATGCTAATCACATTTCCTATTATTTTTGGGAACTTTTAGGTTCCTGTGTGGATATGTGTTCTTGTGGTTATGACGCTCGTTCGGCGCGTAGTTGAGTCCTTGGAAAAAGGCTCTTTAATCTTATACTCTCGTCGTACTCATGTATATTATTATACTACTATACTACTACTACTATACTACTACTACTACTACTACTACTACTACTACTACTACTACTACTACTACTACTACTACTACTACTACTACTACTACTACTACTACTACTACTACTACTACTACTACTACTACTACTACTACTACTACTACTACTATACTACTACTACTACTACTACTACTACT
>NC_088372.1:1384347-1385909 GCF_034508935.2 Berghia stephanieae | reverse complement strand
TTGAGGCCCATGCCCGCCAGGGACCAAAATCAAAAAACAAAAGATGACACAAAAAAAAAATAAAAAGGGGATGTATGGCTCGAGGTCTTGGGGACTTTTCAAAATGACAAAAAAAGTGAAAGGTGTTCAAAATTTTAAAAAAATCAACATCACGATTGCATTTTTTTCAGCTGACACAGAATTTTAAACTTTTATTAAAAAAAAGTGTGTCGAAAAAAAAATATTGAGTTTTTTTTAAGTGAATCTCCAAAAACTGCTCAATGCGTTTAACAAGGGGCCCCCCCAACATAACACTTAAATTAGAACGAACATGAAGCCGTTAGGCAATTCTTTTTTTTTTAATTTTTTTTAATGGGGGGGGGGGGGGAGTAAGCCCACCCAACCACCGAAAAAAATCGATAAAATTAACTTACACCTTGGAAAAAAAAAACCACAACCCCCAAAAAAAACTTTTGCCGTCTTTCTTTGTACTGAACCCCCGGGGAAATCTTCATATTCCACATTTTAGTTTTTTTACAACATTTACATACACGGATTAAGTAGCCCAAGACAAACATGGAACAGTAGATGGGGCGAAATTTCCCAATGTGGGGGTGTTCTATTGCGAAAGGGAAGCGAGGAAGAGGACGCATGCGCACAATCAGCTGACTTTTTTCTCTCTAATAAATTTTCCGCCGTGACGTCACAGACTTGGTGCTTTAATCAAGGGCCAATCATGCTAATCACATTTCCCCTTATTTTGGGGAACTTTTGGGTTTTTCCTGTGTGGAATTGTTTCTTGGGTTATGACGCTCGTTCGGGCGGTTTGACCTTGGGAAAAAGGGGCTTTAACTTAAACTCTCGTCGTACCTGTTATTATTATCCTATACTACACTACTAACTACACTACTACTACTACACACTTACCTACTCTACAAACTACTAACTACTACTAAAAATACTACCCCTCAATCACCTACTACTACTACTACTACATACTATACTATAAACTACTACAAACAACTACATACTACTATACACACTACTACTACTAACCCACTACACTACAAAAACACTACTCACTATACTCTATCCCCCTATAAACAAACTACTACTACTACTCACAACTATATATACACACACTAAAAAAAAAACTACTACACTACTACACTACTACTACTCTACTACTACTCTATATCTACTACTACAACTACTATACCTATACAAAAACTACTCTCTACTCTACCTAACTAACACTACTTTATTACTACTCTACTTTTTACTACTACTACACCTATACTACTAATACTACTACTACTAAATTACTCTACTACACTATACACTCTACTACTTTTTTACTACTACAATACACCTACAAATCACAAACTACTACTACTACTCACAACTACATATAAAAAATACACTACTACCAACCTTTTTACTCATTCTAATACACTACTCTACACCCACCCCCACACGCTAACACTACTACTACTCTATACTACTAATACTACTACAAAAATTTTTACTACTACTATTTTCTACACTACCTACACATATACTATTAACTATTACCAATACTC
>NC_088372.1:1376847-1379347 GCF_034508935.2 Berghia stephanieae | reverse complement strand
ATAACAATGGGAAATTGAATGTAAGCTTCAATTTAATATACAAAAACAGATAAAATGGACATTTCGGGTTTCCCCTTTATCAGCAAAACAGGATAAATGAAACAATACAGACGAATGAGATATAGTGGTTGTGGCGTTGTTAAGCTGAATGATTCATCTCATTCGTCTGTAATGTTTCATTTTGTTGATAAAGGGGAAACCCGAAACTTAAATTTTTTAAATCTGTTTTCGAATATTAAATTGAAGCTTGTATTCAATTTTACAATGTTATTTATTTCTTCGAGCTTCGAGCAGCAACATTTACACGACTTCTCATGATTAAAACAAGTACCATCACAACATATGTGTCAGTGCATGACATAATCAGTCGGAAGGAGAAAATTTTGGATTTGAATTTTTTTTGTTTTGAATTTTCTGAAAGAATATGCTCTCCAGAGCATTTTAATCTTGATTTGAAGTTTTTAAGAATTATGATTGTGACATAATTCAATGTTCATGCTCTAAAATATCCCCGAAATTAGGGATTGTAGAGATTATCCGTGCCATAGACACGTGACGATGTTTAACCATTCCTTACCAGCCATTTTCAGATTTTTTTTTCCGCCGAAATTTCACACCCATCCAACACAAAAATAGATTTTTCTTTCTCAAAATCAGCAAAATGAATTCTACAACACAGTGTCACGTTTTTATAGCTATAATAAAATATTTTTCTTTAAATTGTGTGATTTACAAAAGAAATCGGAATGATAAAAGCGTTGGTTGGATCTTAACGAATGTGATGATTTTCCTATGGTTGGTAAGGAGAGGGTTAACAGAAAATAATTTACATCTGATATCTAACTTATGATAAGTAATAAATTGGTGTTTTATAAATGATATCAAGTTTTAAAGAACTTTTGTCAGTGAAATAATACAGATGTGTAAAACGCCTTTACGGTATAAATAGAATGAATTTGAAGTCACTTTAGTCTTTGTTATTGTTGTTTTGTTCTTTGGAGTTTTTTTGCCATCCGAGTTTATGAGTAATTCTCACTAAACGGTATTATCCAGACTATAAACGTTCATGGATACACATAGTTTTGTGTGTTGGTTCGTTATACTTCTGGATGGCAATGTTTTGAGCTTCTTGGCCTAGCGGAGAAATATTTCATAAGGGTGGTGATTCTGGCGTCAGCCATTGCTCCGATAGTTTAGAACCAATTACTATGCGTCATTACGAGGGAAGTGACGTCACGGCTGTTGAACCCTAGTACAAGGTGATGTGTTTAATAAAACATTTTGATCAATCATCAATATCTTATTTGAGTCATTTTTTTGTTTACATTTTGGAAGTCGTGACTAGAATTGTAATTTCCTGAACTTTGTAATAAATTGTTACGTGTACGTGCGTCTATGTGGTCTAGTGGTATGCCACTCGCTTTCGGATCGGAAACTCCTGGGTTCGAGCCTCGCTCGGCGCATAGTTGTGTCCTTGGGAAAGAGTCTTTACTCACATTCTTTCACCGTACTCAGGTGTAATAGTAGTACATGGCCGTTAACAGCGTTGTTTTTTGTCTGAAATAAATTGTAATATCGCCTAACAGGCGTCATGTCTCGTTATACGTGTTACGTGTTAATGTTGGTCAGGGACCCTTTGTAAAGCGCTTTGAGCACGTTTATTGGATATTGCGCTATTAAAAAGCTCAATTTTTTGTTGTTGTTGTTTTTTCGTTTAATACAGGATTACTTAAACTACCATGGGTTACTTGGGCCAATTTTCTTGAAAAATCTTGAAACATTTTCTTGAGATCAGAGCACTCAAAAACTTTGTTTTTCCTTCCAAAACCTTATAATGAGTGAAACATTAATAAATATTGTTGGATTTTGAAAAATACAAATTGTTGGCCGCACTAATCATTCTAAATAAAAATGGCCCAAGTAACTTCCTGGTACCCCTTGATGGCCCAAGTAACCCCTGGTACCCCCTGATGGCCAAAATAACGCCAGGTAACCCCCTATGGCCCAAGTTATCTCTAGTAACCCCTGATGACCCAAGTAACCTCCTGGTAACCCCCGATAGCCCAAGTAACCCCTGGTAACCACCGATGGCCCAAGTAGCCCCTGGTAGCCCCTGATGGCCCAAGTAACCACTGGTAACCCCTGATGGCCCAAGTAACCACTGGTAGAACCTGATGGCCCAAGTAACCACTGGTAACACCTGATAGCCCAAGTAACCCCTGGTAACCCCTGATGGCCCAAGTAACCACTGGTAACACCTGATGGCCCAAGTAACCCCTGGTAACCCCTGATGGCCCAAGTAACCCCTGGTAACCCCCTTTGGCCCTAGTAACCCCTGGTAACCCCTGATGGCCCAAGTAACCCGTGGTAACCCCTGATAGCCCTAGTAACCCCTGGTAACCCCATATGGCCCTGGTAACCCCTGGTAACCCCCTATGGCCCTGGTAACCCCTGGTAACCCCCTATGGCCCTAGTAACCCCTGGTAACCCCCTATGGCCC
>NC_088372.1:1366847-1371847 GCF_034508935.2 Berghia stephanieae | reverse complement strand
TTAAATGACCGTCGTCTTGGCAAAATCAAAAACTCTCAAACCTGGGACTTTAATGAAGACTTCAGGAGGTCCCAGGTTTGAGATTTTTTTTGAAAAGATGAGGGTCATTTATATCGATATTTGAAGGACGAGCTTTCTATTAAAATATGTAAGATTGTGTTTTTCCAGAGTACGCCAATTAGCTGGTTAAATCCATTAACAAATCAGCATTTATTTTGTAAACTTTTTTTAACTATCTCATCTCATCGATGATTTACAATATTTTCCCAAAATGGCAGGCTTACACAGCTGGAAAAATAATAAATTTTTAACTCAAAAAATCTCTCTACAAATCGACTTTATACTTTATGTTCATATTTATTAAACAAGCTCATTGTGATGTACAAAATAAATATGAATAAGAAAAAAATGTATATTGTGTCGTAACAAATATGACGATTTAGCCGTAGTTGGTAAGGAGAGGGTTATAGCATTTGAAATAATAAACCACAAAATAACAATGTATGATATCAATTTGATATATATTGATATTGATATTACGAGAAGAAGAAGCGTTTATCGCCTAATTATATTGTTCAATGGTTACACATAATATGAAATAGCAACACGATATCTGTTTTCAGTAGATCAGGAGAATGGAGTTCCACAAGGATGGGTTTTATTACCGTGTCCTTTTAAATGTTCTACACAATTTATATACCGAGTGGTAGGTTATACTTTTGCCTTTCATATGACAAAGAGTCGCATATCCATAATTTGGTCAAATTGGGTTATTGACAATGTCATATTCTCTAGCCCAAATCGCATTTCCCTATCTGAGTTTTGTAATTATTAGTCAATAATATATATATTATATATTATATATGATATTATATATATATAATATATATATTAAAAAATCAAAAATTATGCCTTTTGCGCCACGATATCATAAGACATCGTCGCCTAGGCATTCCACGAAGCAATAATAACAATATAGATAACTCATCAAACAAGATGTCTGATGTCAACAGGAATCACCCATGTTGTCACAGTGAGCAAATTGGGGGTTAATAATCTTGCTCAAGGAAAAAAACGAAAGTGCCTGAAGCGGGGCTCGAACCTGGGTCCTTCCGGGTCACAGTGCAATGCCTTAACCTCTCGGCCACTTCGCCCCCGATTATTATTAATTCAAAAGTGTATAGAATGCTATCAAAACCCCAAAATGATTACCCTGTTGACTTCGATCTTGTCTCCCAAACTGTAAGACAAGGCACCACCAACTTGGTTCCTGCTCTTGGGACGAATCACAGAATGTGTTTTCTGGGATGTGAAATAGAACAAGGCGTTAATCTTAATGACGTCATTTATTGTGATCCAACACATGGAACCGGTACAAATGGTTATATGGTCTACTGGTACGCCTTCGGATCGAACAATCCTAGGTTCGAGTCCCGAGTTTCCCCTTGAAAAAGGCTCTTTACTCACATTATCTCACCGTACTCATGTGTAAAATGAGCACCTCACCATTAACAGACAGAGACCGTTGTCTCTGTCCGAAAAAACATGTATTATCGCTTAACATCGTCAAACTTTTGTTTTGTACTAGGAAAAATTCATTTGGATATCTCAATTTGCCAAATCCTAAAAATTGACAGGGTTAATGTGATGGTAAGTGTATACAGAATACAAATGTGTGTGTGTGATGTGTGTATGTGTGTGTGTCATTGTGTGTATATGTGTGTTTGTCATTGTGTGTATGTGCGTGTGTATGTGTGTGTATGTGTGTATGTGTGTATATGTGTGTGTATGTGTGTACGTGTGTGTGTGTCATTGTGTGTATGTATACACTTATCATCGCATTAACCCTGTGAATTTTTAGGATTTGGCAAATTGAGTTATTCACATGAATCGTTCACAGTACAGAATACTTTATATATATATATATATATATATATATATATATATATATATATATATATAATAGCCAAATGATAAATAGTTTATAATTTTCATTTGAATATTTTATTTATATATATTTAACTCTCCTTTAGCATTAAAGTCGACGATGTTTACTGTTTTATATTTGTTTATTGTATATATATATATATATATATATTATATATATATATATATATATATATATATATATAATAAATTTATGTGGATAATTAAATTGGACATAATATATCAATCTATAATCAGCTTACATTGTTGATGTGCTCCAAAATGTCCTCTATCTGTTCTTGTGCTTGTCGGATGTTGTGTTTATCACCATGGTAACATGGGGTAGCTTTGTACAAACGGCCCAGAAGAAGCGGGTATCTGAACGGGGAAAATTTGATGGGTTTAGAGTTTAATCTTATACTATTTCCCATTGCTTTCGATTCTTTACTATCTCTCTCTCTCTCTCTCTCTCTCTCTCTCTCTCTCTCTCTCTACATATATATATATATATATATATATATATATATATATATATATTAGATTAAATATATCTATCTCTCTCTATTTCTATCTATCTATCTATCTCTTTCTCTCCACCTCTTTCTCTCTCTCTTTCTCTCTCTCTCCCTCTCTCTCTCTCTCTCTCTCTCTCTCTCTCTTGCTCTCTCTCTATGTAAGGGTAATGGCATTTTTTTTTATTTTACTGAAATTTTATACCAAAAAAAAAACCCCCAAAGAACATGTATTTTATATCGGAAAAATCATTTTTCCTCAAAAAAGAATGACAAAAAGAAAACCGCTGAAGTATCGATTATACACAAATCAACAAAAGCGATTCGATACCAACGAGAACAGGAATTCCACTTTCGTTGAGGCACAGTTCGATTCCATTTCTAAATACTCACAACATCCACCAGCCGGATATAACAACGTATCGACATGCAAAACTATGAGTAGCCTTAAACGTCTATAGTCTGAATTTAATAGTAACTGCATTACTGTTCTACTTACTTCATCACCCTTTGGACTGGACTCATCAAGAAAGATTTCAGGTGCATCCGTCGGAGTTTTGGGTTCTCGTTCTGGGCGACTCGAAGAAACAGCTTTAGAAGTTCTTTTTCCTTTTCCATTTGTTCCAGCGTGGCGCTTGACTCAGCCTGTAAATCAAATGTTAGTATATTGAAAAATGTAAAAATTGCAAAAAAAGATAACACTCCCCCCCCCCCCTCTAAATTAATAATGCTATATTTTTAAGACAAAATAATACTCATATCTGACCTCTAATTGAAATGAATTAAGACACAAAACGTTAAACTCGTATTACCTTCAACGTTTATAATCTATTTTAGGGACTTTAATGAGAACTAATCACCGACGTGGCGATCTAAAACCATAAACAAATCATTATTAAAGTTATATTCAAACCTATACAATTACATCTATTCATCTTAATTAAAAATGTCTTGAAGAAGACAATTTGCGCGTCATGTACAATATATAACTTAAGAAGTGAGGAATACACAGAGAAGTTCTTGATACAGAATAAAACAGATGCCGTTAAGCATTCTCGAACCCGGGTCTGCAGCGTTTAAGTAATAATAATAATAATAATAATAATAATAATAATAATAATAATAATAATAATAATAATAATAATAATAATAATAATAATAATAATACACATTTATATAGCGCTCATTCTCGTGTAAAACACAAGCTCTGGGCACTTTACAATATAAATATCAATTTTAAGTGAAAAAAAATAATAACAACAATAATAATTCATAGCCAAATCAAGGATTCATATAGAGTCAAGAAAAACAAATACAGTAAAAATGTGTCTTGAGATTCCAAGTAGTACCATGTCACGTTGACTCAACTCGCTCGCACATAAAAGACAATGTGCGCTTGGCTAAGAAGCCCTCAAAACTGCCATCCGGAAATATAACGGACCAACACACAAAACTATGTTAATACAGTTTAATGAGAGGCACAGAGTTTTGTGTGCTGGTCCGTTATACTTCCAGACAGTAATGTTGTGAGTTTTTTAAGCGCATACTATCTATTAATCTTCCATTCATTTCTTTATTATGTTATCTGTCTAGGGTTCCTACCTGATGAACACAATAGTTTTCGAAGGCCAGGAACATGGTGGAAGAGTCGACGAACACACTTCCAACCTCCACCAAACTGAGGGCCTGAGGATCGGGTGGGAAGCATTGGATTGTATGACTGGGTGATGGTGACGGTTAAGATGATGATGATGATGATGACGATGATGATGATGATGATGATGACGATGACGGTGATGATATGATGGTGATGATGATAACATTAATTTATATAGGTCGCTGTAACAATGAAGAACTACTACTACCTCTACTACTACTACACTACTACTGCTACTACTACTACTACTACTACTACTACTACTACTACTACTACTACTACTGCTACTACTACTACTACTACTACTACTACTACTACTACTACCTCTACTACTACTACACTACTACTGCTACTACTACTATACTACTACTACTATACTACTACTACTACTACTACCACTACTCTACACTACTACACTACTACTACTACTATACTACTACTACTACTACTACTACTACTACTACTTACTACTACTACTACTACTACTACTACTACTACTACTACTACTACTACTACTACTACTATATACTATACTACTACTACTACTACTACTACTACTACTACTACTACTACTACTACTACTACTACTACTACTACTACTACTACTACTACTGCTAGTATAAGTATTAGTTCACCAGATATCCTGTTTGATGGATTATCTATATTTCCTTCATGAAACCCCTAGGCGACGTGATCTAACGGTGCCCAAGTAAAAGGGCTTATTTTCATATTTTTAAACATTTTATAATGCATTCTATTCCCCCTAAGTACTACTAATACTAATAGTCCAACAAGGTGTCCGATGCCAATAGGAATCACCCATGTTGTCCAAGTTAGCAAATTGGGAGATAAGAATCTTTGCCCACGGGAAATAAACCCCGAAAGTTTCTGAAGCGGGACTCGAA
>NC_088372.1:1349347-1361847 GCF_034508935.2 Berghia stephanieae | reverse complement strand
GTATTTCCTTATAGATTGTATGCGCTTGGCTGAGAATCTCATAACGTTGCCATCCGGAAATATAACGGACCAACACACAAAACTGTGTGTATCCATGAACGTTTATAGTCAGGTTAATACAGTTCAGTGAGCATTACTCATAAACGCGGATGGCAAAAGGCAATAACAAAGACCTGAGTGACGTCATCTTCGAACTATCTATAGATAGTATGCGCTTGGCTAAGAAGCTCATAACATTGCCAGCCGGAAGTATAACGGACAAACACACAAAACTGTGTGTATTCATGAACGTTTATAGTCTGGTTAATACAATTCAGTGAGCATTACTCATAAGCGCAGATGGATAAAAAACAATAACAAAGACCTGAGTGACGTCATCTTCGATCTATCTATAGCGGGCAGAAATGTTGTGTATTCAATCTTAATACATAACATCAATACAAAAATGCCATGTTTACCTACTTGACATTGAACACCGACATACGGAAGGAGTCCATGTATTTCTTTTTAACTATATCATTTTAGTGTCGGGAGATGCCATACCTGGTGAAAGATGGGAAGGTCTTTTGTGAGTTCCGATGAATGGATCGCTCTTGTAAGGGCGTTCCTTCCTCTCTCGCCGTCTTTTCTCTTTATCATCGGATACCAATGAGGATACATCGGAGATGGAGCGTAGGACGGAGGTCTGTGATAGAAATTGATTGTATTGAAGAAGAGATGATGATGATGATGATGATGATGATGATGATGATGATGATGATGATGATGATGATGATGAAGAAGAAGAAGAAGAAGAAGAGAAAGAAGAAGAAGAAGAAGAAGAAGAAGAAGAAGAAGAAGAAGAAGAAGAAGAAGAAGAAGAAGAAGAAGAAACAGTTAATAGGGTACTGTGGCTAGCAGCAGCAGTAGCAGCAGCAGTATTAGTAGTAGTAGTAGTAGTAGTAGTAGTAGTAGTAGTAGTAGTAGTAGAGTAGTAGTAGTAGACGAGAGTAGTAAGAAATAGTAGTAGTAGTAGTAGTAGTAGTAGTAGTAGTAGTAGTAGTAGTAGTAGTAGTAGTAGTAGTGTAGTAGTAGTAGTAAGTAGTAGTAGTAGTAGTAGTAGTAGAAAGTAGAGTAGTAGTTGTAGTAGTTAGTAGAGTAGTAGTAGTAGTAGTAGTAGTAGTAGTAGTAGTAGTATAGTAGTAGTAGTAGTAGTAGTAGTAGTAGTAGTAGTAGTAGTAGTAGTTAGTAGTAGTAGTAGTAGTAATTGTAGTAGTAGTAGTAGTAGTAGTAGTAGTAGTAGTAGTAGTAGTAGTAGTAGTAGTAGTAGTAGTAGTAGTAATTGAAATGTAGAATTTGTAACAATAGTTACAGTAGTTATCATTGTTTTGTTTTTTTGCTGTCGTCGTAGTAATGGTAAGAGGAAGAAGAGGAGGGGGAGGAAGAGAAACGAGGAGAATGAGAAGAACTGAGAAGGAGAAGAAGAAAGAGAAATACAAGAAGAAGAAGAAGAAGAAGAAGAAGAAGAAGAAGAAGAAGAAGAAGAAGAAGAAAATGGAAAAGGAAGAGGAGGAGGAAAAAAGAGGAGGAGGAGGAGAGAAAGAAGAAGTAGTAAAAAAAGAAAGGAGAGGAGGAGGAGGAGATATTGGTAGATGTTAATAAGACTAAGATATCTAGAAGTAGAAGACTACGAAGTAAAAAAAAAAATATCTTACTTTGTTCGACTGATCGCTGTCAGATGCTGATGTCTCCGGGCTTCGCCTCTCGATGTTTTTGTTCATCTCATCCAACTTTGTCAATTTTACGTCATAAGTAATTGTGCAGTCGTCATCAATTCCGGCCGCCACGTCGGACAGCGCTAAAACGTTTCCAGATTCTTTCTCCGGATCTTTCGGGAAGTCGTTATCAGACTCTACTTCTATTCTTGGGTGACTTTTTTGACTAGATGAATCTTCCAATTTCGAAATTGGAGAATCTGCACGAATTGTATTCTTACTGAACTGTCTTCTAGGAGATTGGACTGTGGTTTCTATAACTTGGCTAACTAGCTTTTCATACACACTCTGATCATCTATATTGAGAGATCTCAATGATAATCTGTCTTTGGAAGACAACTGGGTTTCTGACTTGAATAATGGATTAGAAGATAAATAAGGAACAGGCGAAGGAGACCTAGAAGAAGAAGGTGAAGTGAATGGTGACGTTGATAACGTTTTTGGATGTTTAACTATATTCAAGTCTGAAGGTCTTGGACTGTTGGCGTCGTCTTGTTTTGAAGAATATTTTTGTAATGAGTTTGCGTCTTCTGAAGGATGAAAAGAAAATCCTAAGCTCACTAACATTGAATCTGTTTCTCTAGGAATATCTTCGTGTTTACCCAATCTTTGATCCTTGTGAAATGTTGTTCCGAAATTCCCTCGCATTGCACTGGCTAGATTAAATTTGCACTCATTCCAATTTTCAACATCAGATAGAAAGCTTCCCTCATCCGTAAACTCATCTTGTGATTGATATAATTCTTCTGCAGAAATGGTTTTGTTCTCTATGACGTATTCGCTCTGATCAGAAACGGTTAGATGGGTGTCTTGAGTGTGACGGTTTCCAATCTCAATGGCCGATTTGGGTCGAGTTTTACTGTGTTTATTTCTAGGCGAACGTCTTTCACTATTATTTCGACGTTTGCCTTCTAATCCTGCGTATTCCTCCGATGTTACAACAATCGCTGGATGGACAAAAACCGTAGCAGATTTTCTCGTTGGCTTATCATTGACCTTTTCTGTAGATATATTTACTGATTTTGATTCAGATTTTGTAGTAATTTCAAAACGATCTTCTTTTTTGAATTCGGGTGATGTAGTATGTTTATCCTGATCCTTGCATTCACTTTCGGCTTCTTCAATGACGTAGATGTCATTGGCATGAACCGGAAGTGTGTCATCACTTACGTCATCAGCTTTTGTGTCATTTCCGCCGTGTTGTCTTTGAAGTTTGTACTCCTTAAAGCTAGGGATGTGAATTCGTTTTGGGCGTGTTTGGTAAAATGAGTTGAAATTAACAGGGGATTTTGTGAGCATCCTGTTTGCGTGTGGGGTATCCTTGCTAGATTCTGGTGAAATTTTAATCTCTTTATTTGTAGCTTTTAATTCTAAACTCTGAGATGTTTCCTTGAGATTATTTGAATCTTGGGGAATTGCTTCGTGGGTTATTACACTATGGCAACTCATATGAAAGGATTTACTTCGTAACAGTGTCTTTTTAGTTTGCTTGTAAGACTTCCTCCTATTTGCAGGACTTTTCCAATCACTGTCTTTCCTTTTCTTATCGTTTTCATTATCGTCATTAGAATCATCGCTTTGACACCGATTCTCGTCATCGCTATTTTCATCACTTTCTTCGTTATCACAATCATCGTCGGTTTGAACCAAGTTTTGGACAATGTTTTCTATACATTCTGATTGTGAAGAACTGAGATCAAAATTGGAAAGCGATTTCTTCAAACACCTGTTATGCATCCCAAACACTTTTTTCTCGATGACATCAGCGTGTTTCGATAAATGTTTCTTGAATAATTGGTTATTCAGTAAATGCTCAACTCTCTTGGATTTTTCTCGTCTCGGACCCTTTTTAGAACTTTTTGACGACGACGGCAAAGACGAAGTTGATCCACGTCTTTTGTGGGAAATTCCACGAGAATGTTTATTTTGCTTCCAGCTGGGCAGTTCATTATCGTCAACTTTGTTGGGAACACAAAGAGATTGAGTTTCATCGGAGTCCAAACTGCTAATATTGTAGCTATATTCATTTTCATCTTCAACAGTTGTCTTTTGTTCTATGGTGGATTCACTGTCTTTCACAAGGATTAACCCATCGCTTTGATCGTTTATACCTGGTTCGTATTTTTCATTGTCAAACAGATCCAAATGTGCATTTTTATCCGTCGTTAAGATTTTTTGTCTTTCTATAGATACTTCATTTTCAGTCTCTACATATTCTATTGGAAAATTATTGCACTTATCACTTTTCAACTCATTTTCTTCATCAGAGTTTTCAGGCCGTTCATTATTGATGTTTGAATCCATTTCTTGTGGAGTTAGAAAACCTTGTTGTTTTCCATTTCCTGATAAAATATAATTCGAGGAAGATTCAAAATCTTCTGGTGTGCTGTTGTTTATTTTTCTCTGATTCTTTGGCGACTCTGATTTTCTGCTGTTGACACAATGCCGAGCGGCGTTCAATGTCTTTACTCTACTCGGTGATGAATGCCCTTCGTTTGAAAAGTGTTCACTTCCCGGCATATCGTTCTCGTTTATTTCATTATCATTGGATGCATTTGCGATACAAGTGTTACTGTTATGACTCATTGGTATGGCACCGTTGTTTATCTCAGTCTCGCAGAGTAAATCGGAACTATGTGCAACTGGATTTCTGTCAACATCCTGAATTAACGTTTCATTATTTACACCATTTTTCACCGGATGATCATCAAGTTCATTCACATCATTATTTATTATTTTATTGCCATTCACTTCATTGTTTGTGTCACAAAGTGAATTTTTAACAATCGATTTTTGCTTAAAGTTATCTATATCCCCACAGATTTGAGAAATAGAGGAATTGTTAATATTGGCATTGTCTTGAGCTTGAGAATGAAAATCCGTCAAATTTCCTTTGACTACCGTATTGGTCTCATAGTCTTTTTCATAAAGAGTCTCATTAAAGCTAACTTGATTCTTATCTTCCAGTATCATAGAATTGTCACACACAATGTTGTTAAAGTCGATATCGGCTTTCAGTACCAATTCTTCCTGAATGTGATTTGAGTCAGGACTGTTAGGAAATGTTGCCTCAAAATTTCTTTCTTTGTTGACAATTTCAGTCCGGTGTTCAATATTATTTTCGACCTCGAAGTTTTCTGTATGCTTCTGTTGTTGACAATTTTGTTCAGCATCGGCTTCTTTAAATTGTTGGTTTAACTCATCGATAGGGGAATTTGACTCACGACTGTTTTCTACGGAGTCCTTTTCTATATTAAGAATGCATTTTGTATCATTTTCAGATTCAGACTGTCGGCTTGTTGCCGCCAATTTGTGATTAACACCTTCTTGTTTATCATAAGCATCTCCATCGGAAATAGATTCTGAAAGAGCATCTTCTATCGCTTCTCGAATATATTTCAGGTTATCATGAACCTGCTCCGAAATTTTCTCACAGGATTCCTGAAACGGGTTATGCTCATCTAGGTTCTGCTCGTGTGGAACATTATCTCTGTCCGTTTTCACAGAATTGTGCTCAGTATCCATTTCATATGCACCTTTTAACTCAGCATCATTGTTGAATGTATTCGACTGAACACGACTAATCCCAGGTCTTTCATCACACAAAACATCGACTGAAGATGAATAACGACAATCATTGGGTGTTGAAACTCGTCTCATGTTTTCATCAGACATCGTTTCTGTCAGACAAGGAGAACTCTTGTTTCGAGGGAAATAAAAAGCCTTACCTCCAATTGTAACATTGTTGAGAGTTATCCTGCCTGTCGTGACGTCAGCAGGTGTGTTTCCTTCTTTGTCTTTGAATTTAACGAGGTTTATAAGATTAGACACAGATTCCCTTGCTTTTGCAGCATGTACTCTCCATGATGATTTGGATTTCACAAGAGGATGAGTTCTTTTATGTTGTGGAAGGGGGTTCTTTGATATTTCTGAAGGATCGCTTAAATTAGCTATAGAGTTGTAAATGGACGCTGCTGCTAGAGCAGCTCTTCTTTCTATATTTGCACAGTGTTTTCCACGAACATCTTGGCGATGACTTGAATCCTGAGAATTCTGTTTTGTTAGCGATTCATCGGATATATCTCTAGATTTTTCTTCTTCTTCATCATATGATTGCTGTTTTTGAACATTATTTAACCAAGCTGATTTGGCAAGTACTGGAGGCTGCGATTCCAGAATTTCAGATTGATCACAAGAAGAACTAAATGCATGAAAAGAAGATTTGTTTGAAAATTCTAAATTATCTGCGGAGTTGTGAAGTTCCTTTGAATATTTTCCAGTATGGTCAAGGACGTTTTTGCTAGGGGGATGTCTCAGGTCATTATGTGTTATTTCCGTTGATGTCTTCTCGTTGTTTATTTCCGTGATATTGCTTCCAGTTTTGCTTCTATAACTACTTTTATTATTGTTATTATCATTTAGAGAACTTCCATTACTTTTATTAGTGGCTATGGTAACTAAATCTCTTTTTGTATATGTAGGTAAATACTTGTTCTCCTCTTTCTGGATTACAAAAGGATGTCCATCCAGAGACTCGTCAACATTAGAAGACATTTCGGACAATGGCGAATCACAAATAAAATCTTCCTCAAATTTATTGGCGGCTGAGGCTCTTCTTAAAAATTCAGATTCTTCTGAATCCTCTATACATCTTGGGATAAAGACCTCATCCGATAACCCACTACTGTCAAGTGAGAGTTGACGATCGGATTTCTCTCTGTTCTCGATAGTTTTTCCTGCATCTAATGTCTCAGAACTTTTATAAATTCGATGTTTTTCGTTAATACCTGAGTTTCGTTGACTTTTCGAGGACGGGATAGGCGATATTGATGACAACAATGATAATGAAGATGATATGTTTGATGAAGGCAATGGTGAATCTGATGGTAAGGATGGATGATTTACCAAGTCCGTTGACGAAATTGATAAAGTTGTTGATGCTGACTTTGAATATGGAGAAGATTTGGATGATTCTGATGTTTTTACAGATGTTGTTGGCACAAAATCTCTTGGCGATGAAGATGAAGACAACGATGAGGACATAATTCTCGAAGATGATGAATCTTGATAATGAGATGATAGATTTCTAGGCGAGACCAGTGATGACGATGACGATAAAGACGAAGTTGCTGACGTAGTAGACTCCTTACAGGTAATACTTTTATCATTGTCATTGACATCCCCGCTATTGCAATTTACGATATTATCAGTATTCTCACCTTCAGAACTAGTCCTTATTTTGGGATTATTATTTACACCAAACCTGGGAGAATTCACCTCACTTTGTCGCGCATGCCTTAACCCTCGTTGGCGTTGGTTTTGAGTTGTATGACCTTGACCTTTGGCCATCATCGCTCTCTTTTTGGCAGCAGCCAATCCATGCTCAGTAGCTCTGGGAGTCATTCCGGAATGAACGGCCCTCCTAGAACGCCCTGGAGGTTGTCTGGGGCTTTGAACTGTCGGATTGGACGGATGTGGTGAACCGCCATCCTTTTGTTCTGGTACCGTCTCCATACTGATGGCATGGATATTTTTTTCAATTATTAATTTATTTATTTTATTTTTAAAATAAACAGGTATTTATAGTCTTTGGAACCCCAGCTTTTCCGAATTTTTACAGTAGCAGTTAGTTATCCCCTTGCCTATGAGATCAGAGATTTTCCACAAGAAAAGGAACTTTAATAAAAACCGCTACAGGTTGATTAATATACTAGGTTTGTTCACCCGTAGAAATCTATGAATCGTAAATCCCTTTAAAATGTTTTACATTAGTTGTCCTCGATTTAATGTTGGCCACAACTAAGGAACACAATTGTTGACAAAGGCATTCCCTTTGTAAATATATATGCAGGAAGTTGTAAATATCTCATTGAAAGAAAACTGGGAAGATGTTGAAAACATAAACATCTTTAACCCTAAAGGCGATGATGATAGAGCTGTAGACGATAAAAATGACGTTGGTGACGACCTGTTTGAATGTACTTTCAGTATCCTACTGAGACTAAATCTTAAATCCTTTTCCATTTTAGAAACATTCGCTCAAAATCAAGCAAGTTGTAAAAGGTCCTTTTATATTACTTGTTTTCTGGAAGAGTAAAAATAGAAAGCATAGATGAATATAAATTTCTAATACTGAATTGTTAATGGCTTTGACATTAATTTCAGAAATATATATCCGACACACAAACACACACACACACACACACACACGCATATAATATATATATATATATATATATATATATATATATATATATATATAATTGCAAAATAGCAGAGTTGTGGTAGTGATGGTAGCATTAAAGGTAATAGTAATAATAATAGTAATATTAACTGTAGTAGTAATAGTAGTAGTAGTAGTAGTAGTAGTAGTAGTAGTAGTAGTAGTAGTAGTAGTAGTAGTAGTAGTAGTACTAGTAGTAGTAGTAGTAGTAACAGTAGTAGTAGTAGTAGTAGTATAGTAGTAGTAGTAGTAGTAGTAGTAGTAGTAGTAGTAGTAGTAGTAGTAGTAGTAGTCGTAGTAGTAGTAGTATAGTAGTAGTAGTAGTAGTAGTAGTAGTAGTAGTAGTAGTAGTAGTAGTAGTATAGTATAGTAGTAGTAGTAGTAGTAGTTAGTAGTAGTAGTAGTAGTAGTAATAGTATAGTAGTAGTTAGTAGTAGTAGTAGTACTAGTAGTAGTTAGTAGTAGTAACAGTAGTTAGTAGTAGTAGTAGTAGTAGTAGTAAGTAGTAGTAGTAGTAGTAGTAGTAGTAGTAGTAGTAGTAGTAGTAGTAGTAGTAGTAGTAGTAGTAGTAGTAGTAGTAGTAGTAGTATATAGTAGTAGTAGTAGTAGTAGTAGTAGTAGTAGTAATTAGTAGTAGTAGTAGTAGTAGTAGTTAGTAGTATATAGTAGTAGTAGTAGTAGTAGTAAGTAGTAGTATAGTAGTAGTAGTAGTAGTAGTATGTAGTAGTAGTATAGTAGTAGTAGTAGTAGTAGTAGTAGTAGTAGTAGTAGTAGTAGTAGTAGTAGTAGTAGTAGTAGTAGTAGTAGTAGTAGTAGTAGTAGTAGTAGTAGTAGTAGTAGTAGTAGTAGTAGTAGTAGTAGTAGTAGTAGTAGTAGTAGTAGTAGTAGTAGTAGTAGTAAGTAGTAGTAGTGTAGTAGTAGTAAGTAGAAGTAGTAGTAGTAGTAGTAGTAGTAGTAGTAGTAGTAGTAGTAGTAGTAGTAGTAGTAGTAGTAGTAGTAGTAGTAGTAGTAGTAGTAGTGGTGGTGGTCGCAGTATGACAACAGTAATTGATAACTTTGTTCATGGCTTCTAATCATTCTGATCGTAATAGAAAATGGGACACAATTTGGGCAGTCATTATAAAATAATATATCAATATATGTATCAGTGCATGACATAATCAGTCAGAAGGTGAAAATTTTGGATTTGCATTTTTGCATTTTCTGAAAGTATAATATGCTCCCGAGAGCGTTTTAATCTCTATTTGAAGTAAATGGGGTGATTTTTAATGATGTTATGGTCAGATGTATGGGAAAGGGATCCAGCAACTTTTCTCAAATTTCATCTTTTGTTAACAGCTCTAAAAAATATTTAGAAGTGAATTAAACTTTGAAATTTCCCAAAGATTTACAAAAAGGGTTGATTTAATCATTTATGACAAGAACTCATTTTTGATAAAAATTGACCTTCTTACTAAACTTGGCAATATCTCAGTTCAAACTTTTTCACCATCCGACTGATTCACTGTAACATATACGAGTATTATATCAAAACAATCTTCAATAATATAGCATATAATACACAATTTCCCACAAGGGGTACGCTTTTACTTTTAGGTTTTAATAAAGCATTTGTAAATTCTTTTCTCTTCTTTGCCTATCATTAACTGTAATTGCGTTAAATGATTTCAAGATTATATGTAAGATAAGACGAGATAATTGAATCCAATTAAGTTGGAAAGTCAATTGAGTTCAAAACATGGTTGTGTAAAAAGCTATTATAGATAATGAATCGGGTACTCAGTACAAAGTATTAGTATTAGTGATAATAATAATGGTAATAATAATAATGATAATAATAATAATAATAATAATGATAATAATAATAATAATACTAATAATAATAATAATAATAATACTAATAATAATAATAATAATAATAATAATAATAATACTAATAATAATAATGATAATAATATAATAATAATAATAATAATAATAATAATAATAATAATAATAATAATAATAATAATAATAATACTAATAATAATGATAATAATAATAATAATAATAATAATAATAATAATAATAATAATACTAATAATAATAACAATTATTATTATTATTATTATTATTATTATTATTATTATTATTATTATTATTATTATCATTATTATTATTATTATTATTATTATTATTATTATTATTATTATTATTATTATTATAGATAAAGAATAAAGCACTAAAATCCCAACATAAAGATAACCATTTATTATGGTCATTGTTATTCACAAGTAAAATGTGAATAAAACACACAGGCACACACACACTAAAACACATATCCACAATGAATAATTTATAACACACACATACACCAAAATCCATAACCGGAAGAGAATCTCGTATCTCTGTGTCATAGTTATTATTATTATTAGACGTCTATTATCTTTCACAAGCAAAGGACACAAATAAATGATACACCGAATTTCTAGTCGACTGAATGCCTGCATGCAGTGCTTTGTCGTGTGGAAAACGATACGATACACACGATAATCGATTTGTCGGGTGGAAAACAATACGATACACACGATAATCGATTTGAAATGGTGATCGGTTATCGATCGATATGTGTCGCTCGCCTGTGAGTGAAGGCTGAAATGATCAGCGAGCGTAAGAAGTAAAAACAATCGGCGAGAATCGAATTGTAAAATGGCTATGAGTTACGGATGATTGGATGTGTGTGTTATTTTAGGCTTACCCATATCACAGCCGTAATTATAAATTTGGCCAGAAAACTCGTCCTTCAATTATCAATTGATGTAGCCCTTTCTAATCGGCCATTTTCAGATTATTTTTTCCCCGAAATTTCACACCCATCCAACACAAAAATAGACTTTTCTTACTCAAACAAAAAGTAACAAGTGAATTCTACAACACAGTGTTTAGTATTTATAGCTGTCATCAAAGCATTTCTTTAAATTTTGTGATGTACAAGAGAAATCAGAATGAGAAAATTGTTGGTAGCATCGTAACGAATGTGACGATTTTCCTATGGGTGGTAAGGGGAGGGGTAACCGTTCCCTTGCCACACATTTTCAGAACCCCCCCCCCTCCGCGAAATTTCATACCCACCCAACACAAAAATAGGTTTTTTTACTCAAATAGAAAAGCAACAGATACATTCTATACATAATATTGTTCAGCAAAATGAACTCTACACTACAACACAGTGTCACGTTTTTATAGCTGGTCTATAAAAAAACATTTGTCTTTAAATTGTGAGATTTACAAAAGAAATCTGAATGATAAAAGTGCTCGTTGGATCGTGACGATTTTCCTATGGTTGGTAAGGAGAGGGTTAAATGATCCTCATCTTGGTAAAAGTTCTCAAACCTGAGACTTTGTAAGGTCTCAGGTTTGAGAGTTTTTTTTTTTTACCGAGATGGGGTCATCTACACCGATCAAAATTTGAAGGATCAGTTTTCTGGCCAAATTTTTAAATATTAGTTTTCCAGAGTTTGGCAGTAAACTAGTTAAATTCCTTCTTGAATGGGAACCAAATCGTCACAACAAAGAAACTATAGATTTTTACTCTCATTTTAAGGGGGGGAGGGGGGGGGTAGGCAGTTGGTGTTCGAATTTCGAATAAAAGGAACAAAGATGATGTCACTCACCTCTTTGTTAGTGATTTTTTACAGCCTATTAACCGGTAGATAACCACGCCTCTCGGACAATCGTCATAGTGTAAACAATGGCAGTGATTGGTAGACACAGCAAACTACACAGGTTTTACTATCGATGGTATGTGTTAAATAAAATACCCACTGTTCTACCGATTGATCAGTAGAATCAACACAGAAAACTATGTGTAAACTTAAACGTTTAAAATATGATCGAGAAAATCGTGTGATAACTAGTCACCCATTTGTCAATATAAAAACAATAACAACGATCAGATGGAGGTCGAATTCGTTCACGTTATTGTTTATAAACAACCAACTATGTTTGTCCGAGCACGTGTGAAGGCGTGTCACAAATTCCATGTTTTGATTGGTGAAAAATCTACTGGTTAATTGGGTGACCAGTTCTCACTAAAATTCTATCGATCTATTTATAGACGTTAAAGGTTACACATAACTCGATTCAGTAGTCCGATGTCACGCCGCCGGGCAACGGCGGACACCTTGGTTCTAAACAAAGAAAATCATTACTTTTTATTCTTCATGCTGGCTAGAACTTTTCATGTCTTGTGATCAGAATGTGTAAAAGTCAAAAAATGATCAAATTTATGGGGGGTTTTCCCTCTGACACGCTTTTATGCTCGCCGGAGAAATATTTCATACGGCGTCCGCCATTGTTCTGATAGTTTAGAGCCAGTGTTACTAAGTTACCATGCGTCATTAGGAAGGAAGTGACGTTACGACTGTTGAAGCGTATTGGCTTCTACAGTCATGACGTCACATCCCTCGTAATGACGGATAGTAATTTAGTAACTGGCTCTAAACTATCGGAACAATGGCGTGCGCCCTTATGAATTATTTCTC
>NC_088372.1:1336847-1339347 GCF_034508935.2 Berghia stephanieae | reverse complement strand
AGTAATGATTTTCTTTGTTTAGAACCAAGATGGCCGCCGTTGCCGGGCGGCGTGACATCAGACTATTGAATCCAATTACTAACTTAGAACAGACACTAAGAACAGACTGATACACTGGAAGTAACACACACACACACACGCACACACACACACACACACACACACACACATTGTTCACGGCGAGCGTCCAGAGAGACAGCGCAGCCATTATTCATTCATTCAATTTTATGAGTAGATAGTTCTCACTAAATTTATCAATCAGACTATAGATAGTATGCGCTTGGCTAAGAAGCTCACAATATTGCCATCCGGAAGTAGAAAGGCCCAACACACAAAACAGTGTGTAGCCATCAACTTTTATAATCCGGTTAATAAAGTTTAATGAGAATCACTCACAAACTCGGATGGCAAAATATAATAACAAAGGCTTGAGTGACGTCATCTTCCTTCTATCTATAAACGTTTTAGGTTACACATAGTTTATGTGTGATGGTAGGTTATATCCGGCCGGTGGGTGTTTTGGGTAACAATAATTGTGTAAGAAAAAGAATCCAAATTATTTGCTCTGACGTTGATTATTGAAGACTTATAACACTTGTTATTTCAGTTAAGAATTCCAGGATTCTCTCCCTTCTTGACCACCTACAACCTTCCTATCATATTATATATATATATATATATATATATATATATATATATATATATATATATATATATATATATAATGCGAGTGGACATACCATGACCAACAGAGTGATCGTTGACTGCAATGCGCTGACCTGCTTAAGTGGTCAAGCTAAGGCGATTGTGGGATAACTCGAGGCAGAAAGGGAAAACAGTTGCACGCTAAATTACGCCCCATGTCCACTAATCCGGCCACGAGCCCCATTGAGCTCGGCATGTGACGGTCAGAACGGGCTTTTGACCAGCATACTCAATGCCCCCTCAGTCTTTCTCTTATAAAGACATATTTCGCTTAAGCAGTAAAGGTGTATATGTGCGTAGTAAGGCTATGTCTAAAAAAAGATCTTTTATAAAGTGCAATACCCACTAAACTGGGTGGGAGGAATGTGCATCTCAGGACCCCAAGACATAATAATAATAATAATAATAATAATAATAATAATAATAATAATAATAATAATAATAATAATAATAATAATAATAATAATGAATAATAATATTAAATAATAATAATAATAATAATAATATAATAATAATAATAATAATAATAATAATATAATAATAATAATAATATAATAATAATAATAATAATAATAATAATAATAATAATAATAATAATAATAATAATAATAATAATAATAATAATAATGCTGAAAACTTATATAGCGCTATAACTCCGAGACACCAGACTCTAAGCGCTTAAATTACAAATTACTTAGGCTGAAACATAATCATTTACACATACAAACACACACACACACAAGCACACACACACAAACACACACACACACACACTCAACACAACACAAACCAAACCTATTTTGCTTCTCATACCATCTACTAAAATCGAAACAGATATGTTTTAAGCAAACGTTTAAAAATAGACAAATATTCTTTTTTCTCGAATACTCTGCGGTAAGGCGTTCCAAACAAGTTACCCTTCGTTTCATTGGAGTCGACTAAAACAACATTTGACTTACGAAAAACGTCTCAAATCGGACACATCAAATTATTATGAATTGACTGTTTTATTAACAACTATTATTAACAGATGATGATGATGATGATAATAATAATAATAATAATAATAATAATAATAATAATAATAATAATAATAATAATAATAATAATAATAATTTAAAAAAATAAAAAAAATAATAATAATAATAATAATAAGAAGAAGAAGAAGAAGAAGAAGAAGAAGAAGAAGAAGAAGAGTATCCACTAAACTTGCTCAAAGCGCTTTACAAGGGGTCCCTGGCCAACATTTAGGACGGGACATGACGCCTGTTAGGTGATATTACATTTTTTTTCGGACAGAAACAACGCTGTTACCATCCAGGTACTCATTTTACACCTGAATACGGTGATAGAATGTGAGTTAAGAGCCTTTTCAAAGGACTCAACTTTGCGCCGAGCGAGGCTTGAACCCAGGAAGGACATTCCGGGCCGAAAGCGAGTGTCAAACCACTAGACCACATAGGCGCACTAAGGCTGTGTGGTCTTCTGGTAAGGCATTCTGATTCGGATCGGCGCAAAGTGGAGTACTAGGAAAAAAGCTTTTTACTCTCATTCTCTCACCTTACTCGGTGTAAAATGAGTACCTTATTCCGTATGGGGCTGTTTAATACCAAGTTTGTAAAGTTCAAATAAAATGCACACCATTTCTGCCCGCTATAGATAGTACGCGCTTGGCTAAGAAGCTCACAACATTGTCATCCGGAAGTATAACGGACCAACACACAAAACTGTGTGTATCAAGGAACTTTTATAATCTGGATAATACAGGTACGTGAGAATTACTCATAAAAGTGGA
>NC_088372.1:1310262-1330262 GCF_034508935.2 Berghia stephanieae | reverse complement strand
TTCTCTCACCATATTCAGTGTGCAAAATGAATACCTGGCCGTTAACAGCGTTGTCTCTGTCCCAAAAAATTGTAATATTGCCTGACAGGTCATGTCTCGTCATACATGTTATGTGTTGCTGTTGGCCATGGACCCTCTGTAAAGCGCTTTGAGCACGTTTAGTGGATATTGCGCTATATAAAAAAAAGCTCTAAAAAGCTCAAAAATGTATCACTAAAGATGAGAGAAAATGAGAGATTTTTGATTTGATTTTTAAGGGGTTTTTTTGTACCGCGCTTGCAACAGATTTAGGTCATATCAGCTCCAGCAAAAAATAGAAAGAAAATGGGATAGTATAAAGATCTCTAGTTACAATTAAAGCATCCAAGGAAAGGTAAGACACAGGAGATTTGGTTCAAATAGGGAATAGGTGTAGATTTCAAGAGCACGCTATCAAAGTACTTAGTTTGAGATCACCTTAAAGTTTCATCCAGACGCATGCACATGTCCTCACTGAGAGGAATACACTCAAATGTTTACAAATCCTATATAGAGAATGAGATTATCGGAAGAGTAGCGTCCCTTGATTGGACGTCACGGGTGGAAAAGTTATTAGAGAGAGAACGTCCTGTTCGTTGTGCGCATGCGTCTCTCGTCCGCGCCTCCGGTGAAAGCGGCATGAGACACTTCACCGAAAGCGAGGACGAGAGAGACGCATGCGCAAAACCATTTTGACGTTCTCTCTGTAAGGTGACATCCAATCAAAGGACACTACTCTTCCGCTAATCTCATTCAAAATAATATGTTTTTAAAAATATATAATACAGTGCATAACAGCGAGATGGTTTACAAGACAAAAAATATCATCTCCCAAAAGTCGAACTATACATTTGACTGTTTCCCTCTCGGCTAGGGCATCCAGCCAGGGCCAGGACAAAACCAAGTAATCTCATCTCAAGAATAAAAGACATAAAGCAAGTTGTAAAACAGATGTTGGGGGGATAGAAGACAAAGTAAGTACCTCCCTGTCGTCTATGTGAGGTCAGGAACCCCACCCAGGGAGATAGATTGAAATGGCTCGGACATGTAAAGAGACGAGAGAGGTAGTACGTGGGAAGGAAAGTATTGGACTTACAATACTCTTCAAAAGTTGTAACGTCACTTCCTTCCCAATGACGCACTGTAACGTAGTAACACTGGCTCTAAACTATCGGAATTAATGGCGGACGCCCGTATGAAATATTTCCCCGCGAGCATAAAAGCGTATCCAGAAAAAAAAAAACCCCATAAATTTGATCTTGTTTTGACTTTTACACATTCTGATCACAATGCATATGTAAAGTTCTAGCCAGCATGAAGAATAAAAAGTAATGATTTTCTTTGTTTAGAACCAATATGGCCGCCGTTGCCGGGACGACTGAATCCAATTAGCGGAAAAGATGAAAAAGGGACGTCCAAAAACTAGATGGTTGGATAAAGTAAAGGACGATATGAAATAACTGGTCAGATGTGATTTCTGCTCACTAAATTCTCACAGACTATAAACATTTTTGTGTGTATTTCTATGATTGATAGCGGGCAGAAATGGTGTGTATTTTATTTAAACACATACCATCAATACACAAATTTTAATGCCGTGTTTACCGTCTTGACAATGAACACCGACATACGGAAGGAACCCCTCAGTTTCATGTCTTCATCATTTCATTTTAGTTTCTGGTCAGCTATCAGAAATGGTGTGTATTTTATTTAAACACATACCATCAATACACAAATGCCGTGTTTACCGTCTTGACATTGAACACCGACATACGGAAGGAACCCCTCAGTTTCATGTCTTCATCATTTCATTTTAGTCTCCGGTCAGCTATCATTCACCTTTAACTCCTACTAATCTCTGTGCATTTATGTGGTCTAGTGGTATGACACTCGCTTTCGGATTGGAAGTTCCTGAGTTCGAGCCTCGCTTGGCGCATAGTTGAGTCCTTGTAAAAGGCTCTTTACTCACATTCTCTCACCGTACTCAGGTGTAAAATGAGTAACTGGCCATTAAAAGCGTCCGTTGTCTTCGTCTGAAAAAAATTGTAATATCGCCTAACAGGCGTCATATCCCGTCATACATGTTTAGTGTTGCTGTTGGCCAGGGACTCCTTGTAAAGCGCTTTGAGCAGGTTTAGTGGATATTTCGCTATATAAAAGATCAGTTTGATTTTTATAAATTTGTATTTACCCTCTTTCCGCAGGCTAACCAAATATACTTGCAGGTTTCTCCCGTCAAACCATGTGAGAACTCATTGGCTGGAAGAAAAACACGAGCTGCGTATGTAACTAAGAACTCAAATATTATGTGACCCTTCGTCTCAAAACGGTATTGAGTCAGGATGACTAAGTTGCTGAAAATTGAATTTGTGACCAGAAATATCAGACTTCCGTTGAGTTTATTTTTTTTATTGACGAGAATGAATATCATATTTTAGAGTGGCAAATACTAGTCATTCATCATTTTGACCAGTTTAGTTTTAATTCGAGTTTTTAGCATCTGGTTCATCCCGAAATACTACCGTTTTGAGACGTTGGGTCACATATTATGAGGTTGTCATGTGCGGCTATGTGGTCTTGTGGTATGACACTCGTTTTTGATTGACTCGAGCCTCGCTCGACGCGTTATTGAGTCCTTGGTTTAAAAACTCTTTACTCACATTCTCTCATCTTACTCGTGTGTCAAACTTAGTACATTTGCCGTTAACAGTCTTGTCGCTCGCTGTCTGAATAAAAGATATATTATCGCTTATCAGGCGTCACGTCATATCATACATGTCGAGTGTTGCTGCTGGCCAGGGACCCCTTGCAGCGCGATTTGAGCACGTTTTGTGGATATTGCGCTATATAAAAGCTCAAACTCAAGTTGTTTTGTTTTCTGGTCTGTTTGTTTGTTTGTTTGTTGTTGCTTTTTTTTTGGTTGTTTTTTTCTTTTTGTAATTGTGACGTCATTTTTTGGTCAGTGTCGAGCCGTTGCCTTTGCATTTGTTAACTCAAATGTGACCCTTCGCCTCAAAACGGTATTAAGTCGGGATGGTTAAGATGTTGAAAATTGAATTTTTAACCAGAAATATCAGACTTGTGTTGAGTTTGTATGTTTTATTGAGGAGAATGGATACCATATTTTAGGGTACTAATGCCAACAGTTTATATTTTTGTCCAGTTTAACATTTAATTCGGTTTTAAGCATCTGGTTTGTTCCGACATAATATCGTTTTGAGACGATGAGTCACAAATAGCCAAACACTGGCCTTAAAAATGTTACTGGTATCCAGAAACTCTTGAGGACGAAGTGACAACTAATCATAAAAGCTGAGGGTGTAAACGGAGCCTTGAGCTGATGGAGCCAATAAAATGGAGAGAAAGATCATTTCTTTTCGTGAAAACAATTGAAAACTCAAATTCAATTCATAAATTCAATCAATCAATCAATCAATCAATCATTTATTTACTCTTTTTGAGAGTGTCAGTGATAACGTCCATCATGCACAGGGCATGTTTGAGGCAGGGTCGGCCTGTGACAAAATGGGCCTGTGACAAACTGGGTCTATGAGAAAATGGGCCTGTGACAAAATGGTTCTGTGACAAACTGGGTCTTTGACAAACTTGGCCTGTGACACATTGGGTCAGTTACAATCTGAGCCTGTGATAAACTTGGTCTTTTTCAAACTAGCCCTTTGACAAAATGGGTCTGTGACAAACTAGATCTGTGACAAACTGGGTCTGTGACAAACTGAGTCTGTGACAAACTACGCCTGTTACAAACTGGGTCTGCGACAAACTGGGTCTGTGACAAACTGGGTCCGTGACAAACTGTGTCTCTGACAAACTGGGTCTGTGACAAACTGGGCCTTTGACAAACTGGGTCTTTGACAAACTGGGTCTGTGACAAACTGGGTCTGCGACAAACTGGGTCTGTGACAAACTGGGTCTGTGACAAACTGGGTCTCTGACAAACTGGGTCTCTGACAAACTGGGTCTGTGACAATCTGGGTCCGTGACAAACTGTGTCTCTGACAAAATGGGCCTGTGACAAACTGGGTCTTTGACAAACTGGGCCTTTGACAAACTATGACTGTGACAAACTGTGTCCGTAACAAACTGGATATGTGACAAACTAGGTCTACGAGAAACTGGGCCTGTGACAAACTGAATATGTGACAAACTGGGTCTATGAGAAACTGCTTCTTTGACAAACTGCGCCTGTGACTAACTGGGTCTGTGACAAACTGGTTCTATGAGAAACTGGGTAGGTGACAAACTACGCCTGTTACAAACTGGATCTGTGACAAACTGGGTCTGTGACAAACTCGGTATGTGACAAACTGGGTCGATGAGAAACTGGGTCTGTGACAAACTGGGTCTATGAGAAACTGGGTCTGTGACAATCCGGTTTGCTTCCAAACAAAGCAATGGAGGACCCGGTGCCAACTATCCTACCAGAGCCAAATCGAATGCCGTGACACACCTTGAGAAAGCATTTGTAATTTGGCCTCAAAGTGAGATCTTTTGATCAAACTGATTAATACAGATACTCAGCTCATAGTCCGAATGGTAAAAGAGCAGTATTTGTAGTAGTAGTAGTAGTAGTAGTAGTAGTAGTAGTAGTAGTAGTAGTAGTAGTAGTAGTAGTAGTAGTAGTAGTAGTTGTTGTTGTTGTTGTTGTAGTAGTTGTAGTAGTAGCATTAGCAGCAGCAGCAGCAGTAATAGCAGTAGTAGTAGTGATAGTAGTAGTAGTAGTAGTAGTAGTAGTAGTAGTAGTAGTAGTAGTAGTAGTAGTAGTAGTAGTAGTAGTAGTAGTAGTAGTAGTAGTAGTAGAAGTAGTAGTAGTCGTTGTTGTTTTTGTTGTTGTTGTTGTTGATGTTGTATTTTGAAGACAAAACTAATCTCTCATTTCCAGGTCAAATGAGAGTGTAGATGCTTCTGCTTTATATCACGCTTGTTGTAAATCGTAAGTCAATTTATATGTAACCTCTCATCCCTCACCCTTATCTGTTTCGGGTTTTACCGTAGCCATCGTTAACTTATAGCTTGACACTAGAATCGTAGCCATCGTTCACTTGTATCCTGACACTAGAACCGTAGCCATCGTTAACTTATAGCCTGACAGTAGAACCGTAGCCATCGTTAACTTATAACCTGACACTAGATTTGTAGCCATCGTTAACTTATAGCCTGACACTAGAACCGTAGCCATCGTTAACTAATAGCCCGACACTAGAACCGTTGCCATCGTTAACTTATAGCCTGCCACTAGAACCGTGGCCATCGTTAACTTATAGCCTGACACTATGACCGGAGCCATCGTTAACTTATAGCCTGACATTAGAACCGTAGCCATCGTTAACATAGCCTGACACTAGAACTGTAGCCATCGTTAACTTATAGCCTGCCACTAGAACTATAGCCATCTTTTACTTATAGCTTGACCAAAGAATGACGTCAAAAGACCAGTCTTTTGCCACAAATGAAAACAAATCGTGAGTTGTATTCAATAGTTCAACAATGAAATAACTTGTTTCTTTGAGCTCTACTAACAACAACCCACTAGACGCTACACAAATATTTAAAAATGACGTCAAACGGTCAGACCTTAGCCATCGTTAAATTGGATTCAGTAGTCCGGCAACGGCGGCTATCTTGGTTCTAAACAAAGAAAATCATTACTTTTTATTCTTCATGCTGGCTAGATTTTTTCATATGCCTTGTGATCAGAATGTGTAAAAGTCAAAACATGATCAAATTTATGTTTTTTTTCCTCTGGATACGCTTTTATGATCCCCGGAGAACTAATTCATACGGGCGTCCGCCATTGTTCCGATAGTTTAGAGCCAGTGTTACTAAGTTACCATGCGTCATTAGGAAGGAAGTGACGCTACGACTGTTGAAGCATATTATATCCTGAAACTAGAACCCTCTAACACTTAGAGTTTGCCATCATTTTTAGGTATGTATAGCTTATGGTGAGTTGTCGTTAGTAGATCTCACGGTAACAGTTGATTCCATAGGTTGAACTATTGAATACAACTCACGATTTGTTTTCTTTTTTGGTCCAAGACGTCTTTTTGTGGTCAGTGTCAGGCTATAGTATGTGCTTGGCTAAGGAGCTCACAACATTGCCATCCGGAAGTATAAAGGGCCAACACACAAAACGTAATGTATCCATGATCGTTTATAGTCAGGATAATACAGTTTAGTGAGAATTACTCATAAACGTGGATGACAAAAAAACTATACGTCACCTTCGAACTATCTGTAAGTTACCGATGGACACGGTATTTCCCAGATACCGAAAATGAAGTAAAAGTATTAAGAAAAGCAGAAATATGAATCAAGTATCTTGTTTTAATCACTTTACTCTCGAAGAACACGTATTTTAAATTATGACCAGAAAACTCGTCCTTCAAATATCAATAGTGGTATGTATGTTATTCATAATGTTCTATTACGATGTCTAACAAAATGACAAGTCACAATTTTAAGAATTATCATTATTATTATTATTATTATTATTATTATTATTATTATTATTATTATTATTATTATTATTATTATTATTATTATTATTATTATTATTATTATTATCATTATTATTATTATTATTATTATTATTATTATTATTATTATTATTATCATTATTATTATATTATATTATTATTATTATTATTATTATTATTATTATTATTATTATTATTATTATTATTATTATTATTATTATTATTATTATTATTATTATTATTATTATTATTATTATTATTATTATTATTATTATATTCGTGGAGCCTCTTTTTCATTGTTCCGTATCGACATTCCGAATATTACAGACACATGATTAATGTATCACCGGATTTCGCCATAAATACCCAGGGTCAAAATGTAACACTTGTACAGTACGATGATGACAGGCAGTACTTCAACTCGGAAGAATGCTGGTAAACTCTGGTTTACTACTACTACTACTACTACTACTACTACTACTACTACTACTACTACTACTACTACTACTACTACTACTACTACTACTACTACTACTACTACTACTACTACTACTACTACTACTACTACTACTACTACTACTACTACTACTACTACTACTACTACTACTACTACTACTACTACTACTACTACTAACTACTACTACTACTACTACTACTACTACTATCACTACTGCTGCTGCTGCTACTACTACTACTACTACTACTACTACTACTACTACTACTACTACTACTACTACTACTACTACTACTACTGCTGCTGCTGCTACTACTACTACTACTACTACTACTACTACTACTACTATACTAACTACTTACTACTACTACTATACTATACTACTACTATACTACTACTACATACTACTACTATACTACTACTACTACTACTACTACTACTACTACTACTACTACTACACTACTACTACTACTACTACTACTACTACTACTACTACTACTACTACTACTACTACTTACTTAACTTTCTAACTACTACTACTACTACTACTACTTACTTACTACTACTATACTTACTACTACTACTACTACTACTACTATTACTACTACTACTACTACTATCTACTATACTACTACTATACTACTACTACTATACTACTACTACCTACTACTATAACTACTAACTACCTACTACTACTACTAACTACTACTACTACTACTACTACTACTACTACTACTACCTACTTACTACTACTACTACTACTACTACTTACTACTACTACTATACTACTACTACTACTACTACTACTACTACTACTACTACTACTACTACACTACTACTAACTACTACATACTACTACACTACTACTACTACTACTACATACTACTACTACTACTACTACTACTACTACTACTACTACTTACTACTACTACCTACTACCTACTACTACTACTACTACTACTACTACTACAACTACTACTACTACTTATACTTACTATACTACTACTACTTACTACTACTACTACTACTACTACTACTACTACTACTACTACATACTACTACTACTACTACTACTAATACTACTACTACTACTACTACTATACTACTTACTACTTACTACTACTACTTACTAAACTTAACTACTACTACTACTACTATACTATTACTACTACTATACTATACTATACTACTACTACTACTTACTACTACTACTACTACTACTATACTACTACTACTACTATACACTATACTACTACTACTACTACTACTACTATACTACTACTACTACTACTACTACTACTATACTACTACTATACTATCTACTACTACTACTACTACTACTACTATATACTACTACTACTACTACTACTACTACTACTACTACTACTACTACTACTACTACTACTACTACTATACTACTACTACTATACTACTACTACTACTATACTACTACTACTACTACTACTATACTACTACTACTACTACTACTACTACTACTACTACTATACTACTATACTACTACTATACTACTACATAACTACTACTACTACTACTACTACTACTACATACTACTACTACTACTACTACTACTACTACCTACTACTACTACTTACTATAACTACTACTACTACTACTACTATACTAACTACTACTATACTACTACTACTACTACTACTACTACTACTACTACTAACTACTTACTACTACTACTATACTACTACTACTACTACTACTACTACTACTACTACTACTACTACTACTACTACTACTACTACTACTACTACTACTACTTACTATACTACTACTACTACTATACTACTACTACTATACTACTACTACTACTACTATACTATACTATACTACTACTACTCTAATACTACTATACTACTATACTACTACTACTATCTAACTACTACTACTACTACTACTACTACTACTACTACTCTACTACTACTACTACTACTACTACTACTACTACTACTACTATACTACTACTACTATATACTACTATATACTACTACACTACTACTACTACTACTACTACTACTACTATACTACTACTACTACTATACTACTACTACTACTACTACTTACTAACTACTATACTATACTACTACTACTACTACTACTACTACTACTACTACTACTTACTATACTACTACTACTACTACTACTACTACTACTACTACTACTATACTACTTAACTACTACTACTACTACTACTACTTACTATACTACTATACTACTACTACTAACTACTACTACTACTACTATTTATACTACTACTACTACTACTACTACTACTACTACTACTATACTATATACTAACTATACTACTACTACTACTACTACTACTACTACTACTATACTACTACTACTACTTACTACTACTACTATACTACTTACTACTATACTACTACTACTACTACTATACTACTACTACTACACTATATATATACTACTACTACTACTACTTCTACTACTACTACTACTATACTACTCTACTACTACTACTAACTATACTACTAACTTATCTATACTACTTACTACTACTACTACTACTACTCTACTACTACTATACTACTATTACTACTACTACTATACTATACATACTATACTACTACTACTACTACTACTACTACTACTACTATACTATACTACTACTATACCTACTATAACTACTACTACTTTATACTACTACTACTACTACTACTATACTACTACTACTATACTACTATACTACTACTACTACTATACTACTTACTACTATACTACTATACTATACTATTACTACTATACTACTACTATTTACTACTACTACTACTACTACTCTATCTACTACTACTACTACTTACTATAACTACTACTACTACTACTATACTATACTAATACTACTATACATATACTACTACTACTACTACTACTACTACTACTCTACTACTACTAACCTACTACTACTACTTACTACTACTATATACTACTACTACTACTACACATATACTATACTACTATACTATACTACTATACTACTATACTACTACTACTATACTACTCACTACTACTACTACTATACTACTACTACTACTACTACTACTACTACTACTACTACTACTACTACTACTACTCAACTGATGTCACTAATTTGAGAGGATTGTTTACTTGACTTCATGATAATGATGATGATGATGATGACGATGATGATGATGATGCGATATGATGAGATGATTGATTATGATGATAATGATGATGATGATGATGATGATGATGATGATGATGACTGATGATGATGATGATGATGATGATGATGATGATGATGATGATGATGATGATGATGAATGATGATGATGATGATGATGATAATGATGATGATGATGATGATGATAATGATGATGATGATGATGATGATGATGATGATGATGATGATGATGATGAATGATGATGATGATGATGATATGATGATGATGATGATGATGATGATGATGATGATGATGATGATGATGATGATGATGATGATGATGATGATGATGATGATGATGATGATGATGATGATGATGATGATGATGATGATGATGATGATGATGATGATGATGATGATGATGATGATGATGATGATGATGATGATGATGATGATGATGATAATGATGATGATAATGATGATGATGATTGATGATGACGATTATGATGATGATGATTGATGATGATGATGATGATGATGATGATGATAATGATGGTGATGTTTTATTTCATTACATTATGTAATTTTCTTTATCAACCCCCCCCCCGCCCCCCTCCCCCTTCACCCTTGCCACCTTTTCAGTCAAGTTCAAAACTGTAACACCTGCACTTGTATGCAAGGCACGTATGATGTTAACGCGTTGGTCAAAAACCCTGGCAATGACGTGAAAGATCGGCCCATGTTGATCCAACGAATTACATTACCCGGATGTTGTAAATGTTACAACACATAGTGTTTCAAATTGAGAAAGTAGAGAGCAGACCGTAGCTATCGTAACTAATAGCCTGACAACGTAGCCATCGTTATGTTATAGCCTGACACTGAAATCCAAAAGGACTCGCAATTTGATCGTCATAATATGGTTTTTCACCGCCTGGTGAGTTGTCGTTAGTAGATCTCATGGAAAAAAGTTATTTCATTTGTTGAACTATTGAATTCAACTCACGCAAAAAGACTGGCATTTTGACGTCATTTTTGGTCATTGTCAGGCTATAACTTTACAAAGGCTACGCTGACACTAACCAACAAATTAGGTCAAAATACAAGTCTTTGGCCACAAAAGAAAACAAATAGTAACTTGTATTCACTATTTCAACCAATGAAGTCACTTGTTTCCGTGAGCTCTACTAACGACAACTCAATAGACGTTACATAACACTTAAAAATATGACGTCAAACTGTATGTCTGTAGTGGGTTCTAGAGTAGCCATCGCTAACTTATTGCCTGGCACTGACCAAAAAATGACGTCCAAATGCCAGTCTTTGGCCACAAAAGAAAACAAATCTTGAGTTGTATTCAATAGTTCAACCAATGGGACCACTTGTTTCCATGAGCACTACTGTAGCAATGACTATCCCGCACAAATCTTTGGGCCTCTTTTTTGCTCACGAAGTGCCCAAATTCGAGACAAAATATGGGACGAAGCCGTTTCGTATATGCTATTTAAAAAAAAATAATTACGACGCTGTTTATCGATGAATATGACTGACAGTTGGCACACAGTGCGATTACCAGAAAATCGTTAAAAATAGATTTTTACTCTTTGGAGTAAAATATTTCTAAAACTACTGGGTGTGTAGGTTTTGTCGCTGACAAGGTAATACATGAACATTTCTTTTTTTTTTTTTTTTTGATTGTAAAATTTCATGTGAATATGACGACTACTTTTCCCGTATTTTACAAAACACCATCCTAATTTGCTCTTCATTCGTAAAAGACAAAGCCATTTTGACTCCCTACAGCCCGAATCACAAGTCACAAGTTCAAAACGATTTGGCACCAAACTCAGCGGCTGTGCGGGTCGTGGCAAAGCGCTTTCTGATTGGTTGACCTCGTTGTAAAGTTCATGACAAGTCAAAATGTCTGCGCGGTCTCACTGGCAGAGGAGTGTTTATCGTCTGCATTTGCGTTTGGGTTCAATAAACAGCGACAATTTGACTGTTTAAATTAAAAGAATTTAAGAAATTATAATGTTAAAAGTTTTCGATTGCAATATGATCTACTATCTCAGCATGGGTTTAATTATTGTGTTACAAGTCACGTTCCATCAGTAACCTTTGTCCCCTTGTCCAATTTCTGTTTTCCTTCTATATATCTTTCGTTATGTACGCAATCTCCCCCCCCCCCTCTCTCTCTCTCTCTCTCTCTCTCTCTCTCTCTCTCTCTCTCTCCCTCTTTGTGTGTGTGTGTGTGTGTTATATACCATCCAGCTCTAAAATTATATATGTTAGAACTCTTCTAATGTTTTCATCATATTCTCTATCAAATTTGCCATAAAATTGCCAAATTTCAATCTTTTAATCCATCTATTACGCAAGATACAACCAAAGGTCGAAAAAAATGCCGAAAAAGCGTCCCATATTTTGGCGTTTTTTTTCCTCTTTGCGGGTCATCCAAATAAATGACACCATTGGAAATGCATAACTTGTTTATTTATCAATGGATTTTCAAAATTCAAAAACATTTTTACTCAGTGGAGATAGGGCTTTGATTTCAGACAAAATATTTCCTCAAAAAAGAGAAAAAAAAACATTTTTCATAGTCATTGCTAACAATTGACAACTCACTAGGCGGTGCAAAAACCAAATAATGACGTTAAAATGCCAGTCCTTTTGGGTTTTCAGTGCCAGGCTATAACTTAACGATGGCTACGGTTCAGGTGCCAGTCTATAAGTTATTGATGGCTACGAGCAGACCGTAATCATTGTAAACATAATATAGCTTGATACAAGAATCAACAAGGAACATATAGTTTGATGTCATTTTAAGGTTTGTGCACCGTCTAGCGAGTTGTCGTCAGTAGAGCTCAAAGAAACACGTGATTCTTGTCTTATGACGTCATTTTTTGCTCAGTGACTGGCTATAAGTAAACGATCGCTCTGCTAGAACCGTACATAGCGGTCGTTAACATATAGCCTAACACTAGAATCCTCTAGGACTGGCAGTTTGACGTCATTTTATGGTCAGTGTCAGGCTATAAGTTATCGATGGCTACGAGCAGACCGTAACCAAACATAATATAGCTTGATACAAGAACCAACCAGGAACATATAGTTTGACGTCATTTTTAAGGTTTGTGCATCGTCTAGCGAGTTGTCGTTAGTAAAGCCAAAAAGAACACGTTATTTCATTGGTTGAACTATTGAATATAACTGATTTACTTACTTACTTACTTATCCGAACCAGCGACCACCTGAGCTCTAGCCCTTTGGTCTTGTGCCATGACGTAGAAGTTAGATGTCTTTTGTAGTTGTTCCAGGTGACTATAAAGTGTGTTACTGATGCTTGGATTTGGTGGGAGGAATGTGCATCTCAGGTCTTCAAGAGGTTGACATTCAAGCAAGTGGTGTGTTACTGTTTCATCGGGGTGTTGACATAGGGGGCAGGAAGGGGATGTGTCTTTTGTAATTTTGCTTAAATGGTTGTTGAGCGGTATGTGTTGTGTTCTTAGTTGAAAGATGATGCTTTGCTGTTGTCTTCTGAGCTTATTTAGGCAATCAGTCTTTACAGGAGTGGTCATATGAGAAAACATACATCTACCCGTGGTGCTCATTGCCCAACTGTTCATCCATTCTTCTCTCTTATGTGTTTTGATTATTTGTTTCGCTGTGTCTAAGGATACTGGAATTGATGGTTGTAAAAGTGTTGATCCGAGTCTAGCTAGTCTGTCTGCATTGTCATTTCCTGGTATATTTGAATGTTCCGGTATCCACTGGAGAGATAAGTCTACTCTGTGTGTTGTAAGGAATTCATCTAGTTGAGATCTTAAACTATTGAAGGTTGAGGAGAGTTTATCTAAATCGAGAACTTGGAGAACCGATTTGGAGTCTGTGAAGATGACAGTGTTTTGAAGTTTTGAAGGGTTTAGCTGGAAAACAGAAGAGAGGTGTCGCAGTGAGGCTTCTATTGCAACTGCCTCTGCCTCGTAGTTTGAGCAGGAGCTTCCGCAAGAATTGTGGATTTTATCACATGTCTTATCTGGGTATTCTACTACAAACCCATACCCAGCATTTTTAGTTCCTTTGTGGGCAGATCCATCTGTGTAAACATGTATCCAGTTGTCTGGGTATTCTTGTATTGTCTTCATTGCTAATGTTTGTATATCTGATTTGTTTTTATTTCTTGTTGTTTCTTCTACCAGGTTAGTCTTTACTTTTGGAAGTTTTAGTTCGGCGTATAGAGGTTTTTGACTGATTAAAATATATTTTTCTCTGTTTTCTTTGAGTCTGTGTCTTTCATTCAAGCTGTTAGCAATGTGTAGCAGGGATTTTTGTTTTAATCTTGTTCTTGGTTTCCATTTCTCTGCCAGAATTCTGTTTGGATGGTTTTCCTCTTTTCGTTTGTATCTTTCAACCATTTCAAGCACTGCTGATTCTCTGCGAAGTACAAGTGGTTCCACATTAGTATGTATTTCACATGCTGCTGTGGGTGTCGATCTCAGGGCACCGGAGATGAAGCGAAGGGCTTTGTTTTGTACTCTGTCCAAGGTTTTGTGTGTGTTTTTACTACCTACATTTTGGAGGGCTAAATTGTAGTCCATGACGGAACGCACATAGCCTAAATAGAGTTGTCGAAGCGAGTTTTTGTCTGCTCCCCAATTAGTACTGGCTAGTCGTTTTAGTAACTGGAGTCTCTTTGTGGCTTTGATTTTTATATTCTGAGTGTGTTTGTTCAGAGATAGTTGTCTGTCTAACTGTATGCCCAAATATGTGGGGTTTTCTTCTTTTGCGAGTCGATGGCCTTGGATGGAGAGTGTTATTTCTTTCTTGGAAACAGGATGGCTCTTAGTAAATATAGAGTAGACTGTTGTATTGCAATTTACTTTTAATTTCTATTTATCACAGAAGGTGTTTAAGCTTTCTAAATCTTCATTTATTCTATTGGAGGCTATTGGTAGGTGCTTTGTAGTATACCACACAACTAAATCGTCAGCATATAGGGCCTTTTCTGTCTGTAATACTTCTGGTAGATCATTTATAAAAATAAGAAAGAGAGTACAACTGAGGCAGGATCCTTGTGGGAGACCTTCCTCTAATACTTCTCTATTTGACAGTCCGTTATTAATTTTTGTTTGGATTGTTCTGTTACTGAGAAATTGTTTAATCCAGAAGTAGAGATTTCCATCAATTCCGTAGTCCATCATTTTTGATAACAACCCTTTCCTCCATACTTTGTCATAGGCTTGTTGGAGATCAACAAAAACCGCGACTGTATGTTTTCCATCTTGAAAGCCATCAATTATTTTTTGACTTAATCTAAACAATTGATCTTCTGTTCTTTGCCCTATCCTAAAGCCTGCCTGATATTCATTTAGTAGGCCACATGTCTCCAGCCACCAGTATAATCGGTTATTTACCATTCTCTCAGCGACCTTTCCAACACATGAGGTGAGAGATATTGGTCGGTAACTTTTCGTTTCGTCGGGTGGTTTATCTTTCTTTAAGATTGGAATTATAATAGCATTTTTCCATCCCCTTGGTACTATTCCTGTCTCCCATGTTAGATTTATAAGTTTGAGAAGCATCTGTTTACCTCTCACGCTAAGATGCAAGAGCATTTCATTGTGTATCTTATCTGGTCCAGGGGATTTCCTTAACTTGAGTTTTTTCATAGCTCTGTGAAGTTCTGACATGGTAAAGCCCTCTTTGAACAGGTATGAGATAGCTTTTGGGGCCTTTTCTTGATTTTTAAGGTCTTTAATCAATTTTTTGTCCTTTTCACTTCTTTTTGATGCCTTGTTTACTGAAGCAAAATGTTTGTTGAAGATCATGGCTTTTTTTTTGGTCATCTACGATTGTTCCTTCTGTAGTTTTCATGGGCTTTGGGTTGGTTTTCGGGGTTTCATTGTTAAGATTATTAAGTAAAGCCCATGCTTTTTTCCCATTTTGATTGAGGTCAATATTAGCGCATGTGTCTGCCCATTTCTTTCTTTTAGCGTTTTAATAGTTCTTTTGACAATTGCCGATGCTTTATTGTACTCAATCTTGTTTTTAATGGTTTTGTTTTCCTCTAAGTTTTTCCTTGTTTCCTTTCTTGCATTTACTGCTTTTTCAATTTCTTTGCTCCAGAAGGGTATGTAATTCTGTCGACTACCTCTTGGAATTCCTGCTTTTGCAGCTGCAAGAATGGCTTTGGTGAGGGCTTCGTTTAAATGTTCTACACTTGATGTATCTGTAATTTTTGGAAGCTGGTCATCTAATGTTGCTGTGAAAACATCCCAGTTAGCTTTCTTGAAATATCATTTGGATTTCTGCTCAAATGTTTTCTTCTGTGTTTGAACTGTTATTTGTGTTAAAATTGGTTTATGGTCACTGCCTATTTCATCCAGGACTTTAATGTGACAAGAATTCAGAAGGTCAGAGGAGATGATGGTTAGATCGGGATGACTCAGGGACATATGAGCTCTGTGAAGAAGGGTGGGGACTGAGTCTGCATTTGTAAAATGGTGAGGTTGGTTGTATTGCAAAGCTTTTCTAGTTCTTTTCCTGTGTTGTTTAAATTTTTGTATCCCCATAGTGGAGAGTGGCCATTGAAGTCACCAGCAATTAGTGTGTTGTTGTATTGGGAACTGTTTAGATCTGTTGGGTTTAAAGTACACTGTGGAGGGTTGTAAATGTTGTAAATGGTAAATTTCTTATTTAGGTGCCATAAGGTGACTTTCTGTACATCGGTTGAGTTCTGTGATGGTTTAGAAGTAACATCTCCCGTGATGTCATTTCTTATATAAGTAATAACACCACGGCAGTCGTCACATTTGCAGGTATAGTATGTATAACCAGCAATATGTGGATCGGTATTTTTATACAGGGTTTCCTGAAGTAAAGAAATGTGAACTTCCTTTTCATTTAATAATTTCTTTAGCTCTGTCTTTTTATTCCTGATTCCACAAATGTTAATTTGTAAAATATTCAAATGTTTGTGGAATTTATTTGTCCCAGTAGCTAACTTTTCGCGCAGATCAGCCTGGGTACTCACTGTCTGGCGCGGACCTTTTTCCTGGCGACGTCCGAGCTCGTATGCTTTCCTTTTGTTTGTCATGGCATGCTGGGGAGTCTCTGGTCTGTCTTCCCACCCTAACCTGTATTCCTTGTCAGCTGCATAACATCAGGAGTTGAGCTGCAGATGCATGTTCCTCATATAATTATTTTTTTTATAGGGTTTAGTCAAGTAGCCTTCATTTGGTCTTTCCCACAGTCTCTTTCATGATTGACGGTCGCCCATTCCCCGCCACCTACTGTTTCCTGGCTTGCAGTTATCAATTTCAGTTATTCTTTCTGTTTAAAGGGCCATATTTCATAAACAGAGGATCGTCACGTCCTGGGTCATATTTGTCGATGAGAGATTCTGTGGGCCTTAAACAAAGGGATACCAGCCCTTTCCCCTAAAAATCTCAATTTTTTTAGAAGGATACATGATTACAATCAATCACAGATAGTCATGCAGAAGACATGGGCCACAGGCCGACCAAAGAGGGAGTATAGAAGTGTTAAAGTTACAGCACTAGGAAACAAGTATGAGCTATAGGGGTAGATTAAGAAAAGTAAGGACATGCAGAGGACACCACACTACAGAATGAGTGTGAGGTGGGTGGGTGAGGAGCAGAGCGTGTACCACTCATCGGTGGGTTCTGTCTCCTGCACCTTAAGATGAAGGGGTCCCACCTACTCCCTAGCCCGGTTATACTGCCGGGGACTCGGTCGCGCCCATAACAAACTCAGTAGAAACGGGGAACACCAGGGGAAGGTGCTGTTATGGACACAATAATGCATGAGAGGCCATATGCAATAATCTCTGTCAGACAGGATTACGCGGCAATCAATGCACCTGGAAATGAGAGGTGTTGGGTTCGAAATGCACATCAATTTCCTTTCAGCAAGCGGGACGTCCGGCCCAGACATTGCAGCTCCCCGAATATAACTGACAATTTGTTTTATTTTGTGGTAAAAGACTGGCATTTTGACGGGGTTTTTTTGCCCAGTGTCAGGCTATAAGTGAACGATGGCTATGCTAGAACCGTACTTAGCCATCGTTAACATATAGCCTGACAGTGTCAGGCTATATCTTCACGATGGCTACGCTCAGGCTATAACTTTACGATGGCTACGAACCATAGCCATCGTTGTCTTACAGCCTAACACTAGGACCGTAGCCATCATCAATTTATAGCCTGACACTGACCAAAGCATGACGTCAAAAGACAAGTCGTTGGCCACAAAAAAGAAAACAAATCGTGAGTTGTATTCATTAGTTCAACCAATGGAATTATTCTTTTCCTTGAGCTCTACTAACGACAACTCACTAGACGGTGCATAAACCTAAAAATATGACGTCAACCTATACGTTTTAGATTATTCAGTGTCAGGCTATAAGTTAACCATGGCTACGAGCAGAAACTGGTGTAAGATAAACATCTGAAAAAGTGTGTATAAAACAGTGCAAGATGACGTGTACATATATGCAGGTCTGATATCCGAATATCATTATGGGCCTGGTTTAACACTGTTTTATAGACACTATTTTTCCGTCATTTTTTTTTCTCTTTTAGATTTCCATTACAACAATGAGTCCTTTAGGAATTTGGTTACCAGACCTGCAAATAAGTGCACGTCGGTGCAAGCCAAAGCAAGAAATAAAAATACAAGGAAAAAAATATCCCCCCAAAAAATCAGTCATCCTCGACTGGGGATCGAACCTGAGACCTCCTGATTTCCGGGGAAGAATGATTTGTGTGTATGTGTGGGTGGTGGTGTCCTTTTTCTTGGTTTGTCTGGCACTAATTCATACTCATCTTTTTCACAGCTTTACCCAGGGTGTCAACCTTTAATTTTACTCATAATAAATAGGTTTTAACAGCCTTGACGTCACTTCCCTCGTAATGACGCACAGTAACTAAGTAACTGGTTCTAAACTATTGGGAAAATGGCGGACGGCCTTATTAAATACTTCTCCGAAGAACATAAAAGTGTATTCAGAGGAGAGAAACATTATAAATCTGATCATGTTTTGACTTTTATACATTTTGATCACCTGACATGTGAAAAAGTTCTAGCCAGCATAAAGACTAAAAAGTACCGATTTACTTTGTTTAGAACCAAGCTGCTTGTTGCTGGGCGGACGTGACATCACACTGTTGAATCCTATTATTAATCAGAAGATTGTTGACCAATCGGAAAATGGACTTTGTGACATCATGAATGGTCGTTTAATAAACAATAACGTGAATGATCACATAATACCAGTTCATATTTTATGCGACAATCTTAGAATTCCATTTTTAAGCGATGGCTTCAAACAGACATAGATAGTACATAATACCAGCTCATATTTTCCATGTTTATCTTAGAATTCCATGTTTAAACGTCGGCTTCACACCGACATAGACCTCACATAATACCAACTCATTTTCCATGTTTATCTTAGAATTCCGTGTTTAAGCGTTGGCTTCACACCGATATAGACAATACATAATACCAGCTCATATTGTATGCGATAAATTAGAATTCCATGTTTTAGCGATGTCTTCAGCCTACATAGACAATCCGTAATACCAACTCATATTTTCCATATTTATCTTAGAATTCCATTTTTAAGCGTCGGTTTCACACCGACATAGACAATACATAATACCAGTTCATATTTTATGCGATAAATTAGAATTCAATGTTTTGGCGATGGTTTCACACCGACATAGAAACCGCATAATACCAGCTCACATTTTCCATGTTTATCTTAGAATTCCATGTTTAAGCGATGGCTTCACACCGACATAGACATCACATAATACCATTTTGACTC
>NC_088372.1:1297762-1307762 GCF_034508935.2 Berghia stephanieae | reverse complement strand
TGGCGTAAGTTCATGGGAAGTGCGGCTACGTGGTCTTGTAGTATGACACTCGCTTTCGGATCGGATGGTTCTGAGCTCGAGCCTCGCTCGGCGCATAGTTAAATCCTTGGAAAAGGTTCTTTACTCACATTCTCTCACCGCGCTCAGATGTAAACAGCGTGTTTCTGTCGAAAAAAAATATATAATTGAATTATCGCCTAACAGGCGTAATGTCTTGTGTTGGTCAGGCGCCCTTTGTCAATCGCTTTGAGCACGTTTAGTGGATATTGTGCTATATCAAAGCTCAAGTTGTTTTTGTTGGGTTATTTTTTTTTCAAAAATTAAAAAAGAATTAATATTGAGCTTTTATATAGCGTAATATCTGTCATGGTCTCAAGTGAGTAAAGAGCTACTCGACTATGCATAAAGATATATGTAGAATGAGGCCCCAGAATTTACTAGTTACTATAAATGAAAAACAATTAACGATTTGTTTACAATGAAATAAAAATAATGATGAAATTTAATTAAAAGAGATAAACAGTGATCGTGGCAGTTACAAATAGAGATATGAATATTTTACGTAACTTATGATAATATGTCAGGTTCATAAGTTTACGTTTCCAGGCAGTTGATGGGCTTGGATGATCTATTCCTCTGATAACAGGATCGGACTCGTAAAATTCCACTTCCAGGCAATTGGTAAGAGGTTATTGTTTAGTCCTTTGACAGCGGGCTTGGGTTTGATCCTTGAAGATTATACAATCAAAGTTAAAAGCTCCGGCGTCTTAATGGTGTAGATATAATATCTACAAAGTCCCAAAAGATAAAAATCTTCCAGTATATATATAGGAATAGAGCGACTGGCCGTCCGGCATAGATTGTGGAGAGAAAGTGAGTGTCGAATGTTAGACCTATCAGCTTTTATAATAAATGGCTACGTGACAGAATGTAGAATGAAAAGTATTCACTAATTAGAAATTAATTCGAGGGAAGGCTATAAAAGGAAAGACGATCTAATATTAGAAGGTAAAGTTTATCTAAGCCTACCGAAATATAACTGGAGTGAGATGAATTCAGTTCTTAATAAAATAAAATTTAATAAGATAATTGTGAACAACCTTTACTGTGACAATATCCACTAAGAGTGCTCAAAGCGCTTTTTAAAGGGGTCCCTGAAAACCATAGTCTCAGGTTCACTCCTCAATTGTGTACACTACCCTGAGTCTCAGGTTCACTCCCCTCTGCTACCTACTTCCCATAACTTTGTCGGGTTTCGTCGGGTATCGGCGGGTTTCGTAAAAAAAAAAAAGTATGTAATTGCTTTTTTACGAAATCCACCGAAACCCAATCCCAGGTTCAGTCCCCAATTGTGTGCACTTCCTTGAGTTTCAGGTTCACTCCCCTCTGCTGCCTAATTCCCATAATATTTCGGGTTTCGTCGGATTTCGGCGAGTTTCGGTAAAAAAAAATAATTGCTTTTTTACGAAACCCAGTCCTAGGTTCACCCCCCAATGGTGTACACTTCCCTGAGTCTCAGGTTCACTCTCCTCTGCTGCCTAATTCCCATAACTTTGTCGGGTTTCGTCGGGTTTCGTCGGGTTTCGTAAAAAAGAAACACCTCGAAGATGACCACCCAGAGAAAGTAAACAGGGCATTCAATAGTTCAACCAATCAGGTCAAATTTTTTTCTTCCTTAAACCCATATTCAGCCGTAATCTAGAAAAACCCATAATATTTAAAAATTTGGCCAGAAAACTCGTCCTTCAAATATTGACCGATTTAAATGACCCTCATCTTGGCAAAAAAACAACCTCTCAAACCTGGGACTTCTCTGTGAAGTTTTTGCCAAATTTTTAAATGTATTTTGTTGTTTATTTCCAGACTACGACAGTATTCTATAGATAATATGCGCTTGGCTAAGAAGCTCACAACATTGACATCCAGAAGTATAACGACCCAACACACAAATCTATGTGTAAACATGAACGTGTATATTCTGGATAATACAGTTAAGTGAGAATTACGCATAAACGTGGATGGCAAAAAAAAAACAATAACAAAGACCTGAGTGACGTCAACTTCGTTCTATCAATAGATAGATAATTAATTAATCTCGTACTGTTTCATACACACTTTTTTTCAGAATATTTATCTTACAGCAACATCAATACTAACTACCCTGAACCCAGGACCTCTCTACATATCAGAAATTTCTGGATTCAGATGAGACCGAATTAATCCCTGAAGAACTAAGAAATACTGCAGTGCCCTCCGTACTAAAGTCACAACAAGATCTTGACAGCCTCAAAACTCTGGCCCAGGACCATGACCGATGGAAACAATTAACAACATGGATGGAGAGAGCAGCTATACTCATCGACCATGACTGAATCAGAGAATTCTCAGCAAGCGTCATTCGGAATGCGAAGCTTACTACAACTTATATTACACCAGTGTATGCTCTTAATTTGTCTGACACTGTTTCACACACACACTTTTTAAAGATATTTATCTCTCTCCAGTGCCTGCTCTTAATTTGTCTCGCACCGTTTCACACACACTTTTTTCAGATATTTATCTTACATCAGTGCCTGCTCTTAATTTGTCTCGCACCGTTTCACACACACTTTTTTCAGATATGTATCTTACATCAGTGCCTGCTCTTAATTTGTCTCGCACCGTTTCACACACACTTTTTTCAGATATGTATCTTACATCAGTGCCTGCTCTTAATTTGTCTCGTACTGTCACACACACTTTTTTATAGATATTTATCTCACTCCAGTGCCTGCCCCTTAATTTGTCTCGCACTGTTTCACACACACTTTTTTCAGATCTTTATTTTACTCCAGTGCCTGTTCTTAATCTGTCTCGTACTGTTTTACACACACTTTTTTTTAGATATTTATCTCACACCAGTGCCTGCTCTGAATGTGTATCTTTCTGTTTCACACACACAATTTTTTAGATGTTTATCTTACTCCAGTGCCTGTTCTTAATTTGTCTTGTACTGTTTCACACACACTTTTTTTACGATATTTATCTCTCCAGTGCCTGCTCTTAATTTGTATCGTACTGTTTCACACACACTTTTTTTAGATATTTATATTACTCCAGTGCCTGCTCGTAATTTGTCTCGTACTGTTTCACAAACACTTTTTTTAGATATTTATCTCTCCAGTGCCTGCTCTTAATTTGTCTCGTATGGTCTCACAGACACTTTTTCTTTTAGATATTTATCTCATGCAAGTGCCTGCCCCTTAATTTGTCTCGTACTGTTTCACACACATTTTTATTTTTAGATATTTATCTCACTCCAGTGCCTGCTCTTAATTTGTCTCGTACTGTTTTACACACACTTTTTTTAGATCTTTATCTCACTCCAGTGCCTGCTCTTAATTTGTCTCGTACTGTTTCACACACACTTTTTTTTTGATATTTATCTCTCTCCAGTGCCTGCTCTTAATTTGTCTCGTACTGTCACACACACTTTTTTTTAGATATTTATCTCATGCAAGTGCCTGCCCCTTAATTTGTCACGTACTGTCTCACACACATTTTTTCAGATATTTATCTTACACCAGTGCCTGCTCCTAATTCGTCTCGTACTGTCTCACACACACTTTATTCAGATCTTTATCTTACACCAGTGCCTGATCTCTTATTTCTCTATTTCATATTTACAAAAATAAAAATGGAGCTTCTGTAATGTCTTAGTCTTCGTCCTTTTCATGTTCAATGTTTGTCTTGTGTGCTGCAAGCGAGGGCTCACACCGTAAAACGAGTACTCTTGTAAAGAATACAGGAATGAAATCGTCCAAACTACAGGTTAAAATCTGTGGTGTTATGGTAGCCTGACTGGTAATCAGAAGGTAACAACAAGATATGAAGTGAGTAGAAAAGTGCCAGAAGACAATAGAGAATAAAATTTTTTTTTCGCGGCGGTGGTGGGGTTTGAACCTGCGACCTTATTGGTACGACAACTCCGCCTGGCAGGTGAGAGCGTGGCTCTACCGTGTGAGCTATCCACGAACACAAAAATATTCGTTTCAAACCCAAAGTCATTTCTAGATCCCTCTCTCACCCACTTCTTGAGATCGCCGATTCGTTCACCACCATCGCGAAGTAATTTTGACCAGCAGTTAAGCCTAATAGCCAATATTCTCATCACAAACATATAACATAGAAACGATTGAGACATTGAGTATGCTCCGGTGTATGGGGTGAATTTTTAATTCAGAAAAGTGAGTGGAGCAGGCACTTATGTTGGTAACAACAAGATATGAAGTGAGTAGAAAAGTGCCAGAAGACAATAGAGAATAAATTTTTTTTTATTCTCTATTGTCTTCTGGCACTTTTCTACTCACTTCATATCTTGTTGTTACCAACATAAGTGCCTGCTCCACTCACTTTTCTGAATTAAAAATTCACCCCATACACCGGAGCATACTCAATGTCTCAATCGTTTCTATGTTATATGTTTGTGATGAGAATATTGGCTATTAGGCTTAACTGCTGGTCAAAATTACTTCGCGATGGTGGTGAACGAATCGGCGATCTCAAGAAGTGGGTGAGAGAGGGATCTAGAAATGACTTTGGGTTTGAAACGAATATTTTTGTGTTCGTGGATAGCTCACACGGTAGAGCCACGCTCTCACCTGCCAGGCGGAGTTGTCGTACCAATAAGGTCGCAGGTTCAAACCCCACCACCGCCGCGGAAAAAAAATTTTTATTCTCTATTGTCTTCTGGCACTTTTCTACTCACTTCATATCTTGTTGTTACCAACATAAGTGCCTGCTCCACTCACTTTTCTGAATTATAAATAATCAGAAGGTCTGAGGTTTGTATCCAAGTCGAAAAAGAATGATTTTTGGGGATGCTTTTTGTCTGTTTGTTTGTTGGTTTCTCTTTTTCGCTCTGCCATTCACAGTTTCATTCGCACATTTTTAGACCTATATCTTCCACCCGTGCCCGCTCCCAATTTCTCAATTTCATAACACCAACCCTCACACCAACCCTCACACAAATCCCTCACACCAACCCTCACACCAACCCTCACACCCACACACAGATGTTGGGTTCGCAAATTTAAATTCAGCATAAGATGACATTTTACACCAAATTACATTAGTTAAAGCGATGCTAGGCTGTTTTACTTTCCATGATTTTTATACAGAGAGGACCTAAAAGAATAATTGTCCTCTATCTGGAATTTAGTAATGCATTTATGTCTTTGTTGTTTTTTTTTTTGTTGTTGGCTGAAGAAGACTTTTGAGCCCGAAACGTTCAGTGTTTGATATTTTGTTGTTTTTTTTTTGCAGCTGTTATATTTGTTTTTGTTTCGTACCAAATGACACTGAAAACCATAAGATTGCAACATATTCAGTTAATGAAAGTAAACATAGAATGTTGATTTTGTGTTTGTTTGTTTGTTTTTGTTTTGTTTTGTTTTTTGGGGTTTTTTTTTCTTTTTTTTTTTTTGGTCTGATTTTTAAAATCAGAGAGTTTAGCGATAGACGTCTAGATTGTGATTAAAAATTATGCGAAAACAGAATAGCACCGGGAAATTGTATTTTTATTTTAATAGTAGTGGTAGTAGTAATAGTAGTAGTAGTAGTAGTAGTAGTAGTAGTAGTAGTAGTAGTAGTAGTAGTAGTAGTAGTAGTAGTAATAGTAGTAGTAGTAGTAGTAGTAGTAGTAGTAGTAGTAGTAGTAGTAGTAGTAGTAGTAGTAGTAGTAGTAGTAGTAGTAGTAGTAGTAGTAGTAGTAGTTGTTGTTGTTGTTGTTGTTGTTGCAGTAATAGTGACCCTCGCAGGTCGAATGACGCTTTCTGAGAATGTGTGATTCAATCACAGAGTTTTGTTTTTTTTTTAATTCGATGAGTATAGCTGCTCTCTCCATCCATGTTGGTGTTTCCAATGGTCACGGTCTTGGGCCAGAGTTTTAAGGCTGTCAAGATCTTGTTGTGATGGGGCAGCGTGGCTCAGCGGTAATGTCTTTGCTTCGTACCCGAATGGTACCGAGTTCGATCACCTCCCGCTGCGCTGTGTGGCCTTGAGCAAGTCACCTCGCTCTAGCTCAAATTGTGGCTAACGCTTGGGTTATTCCAGTCTTCCCTTGGAATAGACTCTAGAGACAAATTTCCCCAATGGAATGAATATAGCGAATTTAAAAAAATAATTTTGTCATGACTTGAGTACGGAGGGCACTGCAATATTTCTTAGTTCTTCTAATATTTATAACGAGGTGTCAAAGCGCTTAAAGGTTTCAACCAAACGGTAGGGCTGCCTGAAGCCGTTGATCGTAAAATACTAACGATAGAGTGAAAATGGAGAGTCTTCGTATGGAAACAAAGCAGACAATGGACGTTTCGGGTACAAACTCTTCGTCAGCACAACAATACACAAATTAACGTGGAAAACAAATAAAAAATAATGCAAAAAAATTGAGTACAGACGACACAAGTTTTTTTTAACGATTGGAACTGAATTGGAACTACATTTAAAATACATTGAACTACAGACTGGACATGATAATATGCACTATACACACATTTCATTTTGTATAGAAATGTATCATACGTTTCCTTGAACACCCTTAACCCTCTCCTTACCACCCATTGGAAAATCCTTACACATTCGTTACGATACAGCTAACATTTTTGTCATTCTAATTTCTTTTGTACATCATAATATTTGAACAAAAATGTTTGCGAGAGTTAATGTATAGTAACACTGTGTTGAAGAGAAAGTTTAGCAAAAAGAATTTGTATAGCAAAAACGAACAGATTTTGAGTTTGAGTGAAATAAATCTATTTTTATTTGTATAAGAAAAGGGCCGTAAGTAGAATGTTAACCTTCTCCTTACTATCCATAGGAAAATCGTCACATTCGTTACGATACAACTAACAATTTTGTCTTTCTAATTTCTTTTGTACATCACAAAATTTAAATCATTGAAAACAATTATAGCTTTACAAACTTGACTCTGTGTTGGTGAAATCATTTTGTAGAAAAAATATAGGGAATGAGATTAGCGGAAGAGTAGCGTCCCTTGATTGGACTTCACCGGCGGAAAAGTTATTAGAGAGAGAACGTCATGTTGGTTGTGCGCATGCATCTCTCGTACTCGAATCCGGTGAAAGGGCATGAGACACTTCACTGAAAGTGAGGACGAGAGAGACGCATGCGCAATACCATTTTGACGTTCTCTCTGTAAGGTAACGCCCATTCAAGGGACGCTACTCTTCCACTAATCTCATTCCCTATAATGTATAAAATGTACTTGTTGCTTTTTTTTTGTTCCAGTAAGAAAAATCTATTTTGGTGTTGGGTGGATGTGAAGTTTTGGGGGAAATACTCTGAAAATGGCAGATAAGGAAATAGTTAAATAAACAACAATCCTAAAATATGATATTATTATAAACTTTGAACGGGTTTAAATATGTATATTAAAAAACTGGAGCTTTTGTATAGAGCAATATCCACTAGATGTGCTCAAAGCGCTTTACAAAGGGTCCCTGACCAACAGCAACACGTAACATGTTGAACGAAACATGACGCCTCTTAGGCGATATTATAATTTTTCAGACAGAGACAACGCTGTTGACGGCCAGGCACTCATTTTATACCTGAGCACGGTGAGAGAATGTGAGTATTGAGCCTTTCCCAAGGACTCTACTATGCGCCTAGCGAGGCTCGAACCCAGGACCATCCGATCCGAAAGCGAGTGTCATACCACTAGACCACATAGCCGCACATTAACACAATGGTCATAAGCGACATGCACTTATTTGCAGGTCTGATAATCCAATTTATTTTGGGCTCGTTGTTCTATTGGTCATCTCAAAAAGTAATTGACACAAAATATTATTGTCCATTATAGTACAACAATGTTAAAATAGGCCCATAATACGACTCAATAGTCTGATGTCATGTCCGCCCAGCAACCAACAGCTTGGTTCTAAACAAAGAAAATCGGTACTTTTTAATTCTTTATGCCGGCTAGAACATTTTCACATGTCATGTGATCAGAATGTATAAAAGTCAAAACATGATCAGATTTTATGATATTTTTCTCCTCTGGATACACTTTTATGCTCGTCGGAGAAGTAATTCAGAAGGGCGTCCGCAATTGTTCCGATAGTTTAGAACCAGTTACTAATATTACTATGCTTCAATACGAGGGAAGTGACGTCACGACTGTTGAATCCTATTGGGTTCGGATGTCAGACCTGCATATATATGTAGACGTCGGTCATTATGTCGGCGCTCTCTGATTCTCCTTACCTTTGAAGTCATTTGATTCTAACCGTAGTGAATACTCTTCAACAGTCCTGACGTCACTGCCCCCGTAATGACGCGTAGGGATTTAGTGACTGGCTCTAAACTATCTGAAGTTTCGAATAAAATACATTCTTTTGTTCAATTGAGAGATAACAGCATCGGTTTGTAAATGCCACTGCAATTTATTGTCAATTAAAATACCCAAATATTTGTAAACCGAAACTTGCTCAACAGCTTGATTGTTAATTTTGAGCGGACTGATGGAATTTGTGTTCTTTCTAAAATCAAAAATCATTTCTTTGGTTTTTCCTACATTTAATTTCAGGGAGTTATCTTCACACCAACCAAAAAATCTGTCGATCGCAGATCTGTATGCCGCTTCATCATCTTTTAATATTAACCCTTGAAGGGCAGTGTCGTCATCAAATTTCAAAATTGGGACCAAGCTACTTGTACAGTCATTTGTGTAAACCTATAGAGGCGAGGAGAGAGGACACATCTTTGCGGGGCTCCTGTGTTAGTAATTATTTTATTAGATTTGTTTCCAATAATGTCTACAAAATTCAAACATTTTAGCTTTTTAACAAGTAAATGGGGCCTAATCGTGTTGAATGCTGAAAACAATAAAAAGAATTCTGCAATATGCCTTTGGTTTATCTAAATGTCTGTAAATATTATTCAACAAAAGGTTAATGGCATCATGAACACTTCTATTTGGTTGATATGCAAATTGTAAGGGGTCATATTGGGGACCAAACTGGAGATTAAGCTTTTTCAGCAAAAGTCGTTCGAAAAAATTTCATAACAATAGATGTCAGGGCTGCAGGTCTGAGATGATTCATACAAGAGACCTTGTCTTTCTTGGGGACAGGGAGAACGTATGGCATAACATTGGCCAACAAATGACGTCAAGCACAAGACAAGTCATTGGCCACAAACGAAAACAAATCTTGAGTTGCATTCAACAGTTCAACCAATGGGATCACTTGTTTACTTAAGCGGTTCTAAAGACAACTCACTAGGGGTACACAAACCTAAAAATGACTTCAAAATATGGGTCTTAGTGGCTCTTAGCGTAGTCATCGTTAACTTATTGCCTGACACTAGAAACATATAGGACTTGAGGTTTGACGTCATTTTTTTAGGTTTTTGCACCGACTAGTGGGGTGTCGTTAGTAGTGCTCATTGAAACAAGTGGTCCCATTGGTTGAACTATTGAACACAGTTCACGATTTGTTTACTTTTGTGGCCAAAGACTTGTCGTTTGACTTTATTTTATGGTCAGTGTCAGGCTATAAGTTAACGTGACGCCGCTCTCAGTGACAGGCTTTTAGTTAACGATTGCTACGGTTTGTGTGAGTAATTTTCTGATGAGTTTTTCGTCTACTTTTAATCTCAAAACAGTGTCCCAATATCAATGCTGGTCTCACCCAATTTGTTATGACGGCGATATTAAAGGTAATGATAATAAAATCTGAATGCTTTAATGGCAAGCTCTTTGATGCCATTGGTTTAGATACTACACTTCTCTCTCTTCCTCCTCCTCCTCAACCTCTTCCTCCTCATGCTCGCCCTACCACTACTGCTACTACTACTACTACTATTACTACTACTACTACTACTACTACTACTACTACTACTACTACTACTACTACTACTACTATAATAATAATAATAATAATAATAATAATAATAATAATAATAATAATAATAATAATAATAAAAACTATTA
>NC_088372.1:1255262-1287762 GCF_034508935.2 Berghia stephanieae | reverse complement strand
ACGATGGCTACGATTCTAGTGTCAGGCTATAAGTTAACGATGCCTACGGTTCTCGTGTCAGGCTATAAGTTAACGATGGCTACGGTTCTAGTGTCAGGCTATAAGTTAACGATGCCTACGGTTCTAGTGTCAGGCTATAAGTTAACGATGGCTACGGTGTAACCCGATAAATAAGGGTGAGGGATGAGAGGTTACATATAAATTGACTTACGATATACAACAAGCGTGATTGTCAGAAGAAGCATCTACACTCTCATTTGACCTGGAAAAGAGATATCATTTTTATCTTCAAAATACAACAACAACAACAACAACAACTACTACTACTACCACTACTACTACTACTACTACTACTACTACTACTACTACTACTACTACTACTACTACTACTACTACTACTACTACTACTACTACTACTACTACTACTACTACTACTACTACTACCACTACTACTACTGCTGTTGCTACTACTACTACTACAATTACTTCTACTACTACTACTACTACTACTACTACTACTACTACTACTACTACTACTACCACTACTACTATTACCACTACTACTACTGCTGCTGCTGCTACTACTACTACTACAATTACTACTACTACTACTACTACTACTACTACTACTACTACTACTACTACTACTACTACTACTACTACTACTACTACTACTACTACTACTACTACTACTACTACTGCTATTTTACAATTCGGTCTATGAGCTGAGTATCTGTATGAATCGGTTTGGCCAAAAGATCTCACTTTGAGGCCAAATTCCGAATGCTTTCTCAAGGTGTGTCATGTCATTCGATTTGGTTCTGGTAGGATAGTTGGCTCCCATTGCTCCGTTGCGCTGTTTGGAAGCATACCAGTTTGTCGCAGGCCAGTTTGTCAAAGACCCAGTTTCTCATAGACCCAGTTTGTCAAAGACCCAGTTTGTCAAAGACCCAGTTTTTCATGGACCCAGTTTGTCTCAGGCCAGTTTGTCACGGACCCAGGTTGTCACAGATCCAGTTTGTCACATGCCCAGTTTGTCATAGACCAAGTTTGTCAAAGGCCCAGTTTGTCACAGACCCAGTTTGTCAAAGACCCAGTTTGTTAAAGACCCAGTTTGTCACAGACCCAGTTTGTTAAAGACCCAGTTTGTCACAGACCCAGTTTGTTAAAGACCCAGTTTGTCAAAGACCCAGTTTGTTAAAGACCCAGTTTGTCACAGACCCAGTTTGTTAAAGACCCAGTTTGTCACAGACCTAGTTTGTTAAAGACCCAGTTTGTCAAAGACCCAGTTTGTAACAGGCGTAGTTTGTCAAAGACGCAGTTTGTAACAGGCTCATTTTGTCACAGGCGTAGTTTGTCACATACCCAGTTTCTCACAGAGCCAGTTTGTCACAGACCCAGTTGGTCACAGACCCAGTTTGTCAAAGACCCAGTTTGTTAAAGACCCTGTTTGCCACAGACTCAGTTTTTCACAGACCCAGTTTGTTAAAGACCCAGTTTGTCACAGACCCAGTTTGTTAAACACCCAGTTTGTCAAAGACCCAGTTTGTCACAGACCCAGTTTGTTAAAGACCCAGTTTGTCAAAGACCCAGTTTGTTAAAGACCCAGTTTGTCACAGACCCAGTTTGTTAAAGACCCAGTTTGTCAAAGACCCAGTTTGTAACAGGCGTAGTTTGTCAAAGACGCAGTTTGTAACAGGCTCATTTTGTCACAGGCGTAGTTTGTCACAGACCCAGTTTCTCACAGATCCAGTTTGTCACAGACCCATTTTGTCAAAGGGCCATTTTGAAAAAGACCAAGTTTATGACAGGCTCAGTTTGTAACTGACCCAATGTGTCACAGGCCCATTTTGTCACAGACCCATTTTGTCACAGACCCATTTTGTCACAGGCCCATTTTGTTATAGACCCATTTTGGCTCAGGCCCATTTTGTTATAGACCCATTTTGGCACAGGCCCATTTTGTTATAGACCCATTTTGGCACAGGCCCATTTTGTCACAGACCCATTTCGTCACAGGCCCATTTTGTTATAGACCCATTTTGTCACCGGCCGACCCTGCCTCAAACATTACTTGTGCATGACACTCTCAAAAAGAGTAAATAAATGATTGACTGATTGATTGATTGATTGACTGTATGAACTGAATTGTAGTTTTCAATTGTTTTCACGAAAAAAATTTATCTTTCTCTCCATTTTATTGGCTCATTTAGGCACTTCTAGTCATCAGCTCAAGGCTCCGTTTACACCCTCAGCTTTCATGATATGTTGTCACTTCGTCCTCAACAGTTTCTGGATACCCGTAACATTTTTTTGTGGCCAGCGTTTGGCTATTTGTGACCCGTCGTCTCAAAACGATATTATGTCGGAACGAACCAGATGCTTAAAAACCGAATTAAATGTTAAACTGGTCAAAAATATAAACTGTTGGCATTAGCATCCTAAAATATGGGTATCCATTCTCCTCAATAAAAGATATAAACTCAACACATGTCTGATATTCCTGGCTGTAAATTCAATTTTCAACATCTTAACCAACCCGACTTAATACTGTTTTGAGGCGAAGGGTCACATTCGAGTTAACAAATGCAAAGGCAACGGCTCGACACTGACCAAAAAAATGACGTCACAATTACAAAAAAAAACAACCAAAAAAAAAAAAAACAACAAACAAACAAACCAGAAAACAAAACAACTTGAGTTTGAGCTTTTATATAGCGCAATATCCACAAAACGTGCTCAAATCGCGCTGCAAGGGGTCCCTGGCCAGCAGCAACACTCGACATGTATGATATGACGTGACGCCTGATAAGCGATAATATATCTTTTATTCAGACAGCGAGCGACAAGACTGTTAACGGCAAAGGTACTAAATTTGACACACGAGTAAGATGAGAGAATGTGAGTAAAGAGTCTTTACCAAGGACTCAATAACGCGTCGAGCGAGGCTCGAGTCAATCGAAAACGAGTGTCATACCACAAGACCACATAGCCGCACATGACAACGACATAATATGTGACCCAACGTCTCAAAACGGTATTATGTCGGGATGAACCAGATACTAAAGACTCGAATTAAAACTAAACTGGTCAAAATGATGAATGACTGGTATTTGCCACTCTAAAATATGATATTCATTCTCTCCAATAAAACAAAAAAACTCAACGGAGTCTGATATTGCTGGCCACAAATTCAATTTTCAGCAACTTAGTCATCTTGACTTAATACCGTTTTGAGACGAAGGGTCACATATTTGAGTTCTTAGTTACATACGCTGCTCGTCTTTTTCTTCCAGCCAATGAGTTCTCACATGGCTTGACGGGAGAAACCTGCAAGTGTAATGAGTGAGCCTGCGGAAAGAGGGTAAATACAAATTTATAAAAATAAAACTGATCTTTTATATAGCGAAATATCCACTAAATGTGCTCAAAGCGCTTTACAAGGGGTCCCTGGCCAACAGCAACACTAAACATGTATGACGGGATATGACGCCTGTTAGGCGATATTGCCATTTTTTCAGACGAAGACAACGGACCAGGTACTCATTTTACACCTGCGTACGGTGAGAGAATGTGAGTAAAGAGCCTTTTACAAGGACTCAACTATGCGCCGATCGAGGCTCGAACTCAGGACCTTCCAATACGAAAGCGAGTGTCATTCCACTAGACCACATAGCTGCACAGAGATTAGTAGGAGTTAAAGTTGAATGATAGCTGACCGGAGACTAAAATGAAATGATGAAGACATGAAACTGAGGGGTTCCTTCGGTATGTCGGTGTTCAATGTCAAGACGGTAAACACGGCATTTTTGTATTGATGGTATGTGTTTAAATAAAATACACACCATTTCTGATAGCTGACAGGAGACTAAAATGAAATGATGAAGACATGAAACTGAGGGGTTCCTTCGGTATGTCGGTGTTCAATGTCAAGACGGTAAACACGGCATTTTTGTATTGATGGTATGTGTTTAAATAAAATACACACCATTTCTGATAGCTGACCGGAGACTAAAATGAAATGATGAAGACATGAAACTGAGGGGTTCCTTCGGTATGTCGGTGTTCAATGTCAAGACGGTAAACACGGCATTTTTTGTATTGATGGTATGTGTTTAAATAAAATACACACCATTTCTGATAGCTGACCGGAGACTAAAATGAAATGATGAAGACATGAAACTGAGGGGTTCCTTCGGTATGTCGGTGTTCAATGTCAAGACGGTAAAGACGGCATTTTTGTATTGATGGTATGTGTTTAAATAAAATACACACCATTTCTGATAGCTGACTGGAGACTAAAATGAAATGATGAAGACATGAAACTTAGGGGTTCCTTCGGTATGTCAGTGTTCATTGTCAAGACGGTAAACACGGCATTTTTGTATTGATGGTATGTGTTTAAATAAAATACATACCATTTCTGATAGCTGACTGGAGACTAAAATGAAATGATGAAGACATGAAACTTAGGGGTTCCTTCCGTATGTCGGTGTTCAATGTCAAGACGGTAAACACGGCATTTTTGTATTGATGGTATGTGTTTAAATAAAATACATACCATTTCTGATAGCTGACTGGAGACTAAAATGAAATGATGAAGACATGAAACTAGGGGTTCCTTCGTATGTCGGTGTTCAATGTCAAGACGGTAAACACGGCATTTTTGTATTGATGGTATGTGTTTAAATAAAATACACACCATTTCTGATAGCTGACTGGAGACTAAAATGAAATGATGAAGACATGAAACTTAGGGTTTCCTTCCGTATGTCGGTGTTCAATGTCAAGACGGTAAACACAGCATTTTTGTATTGATGTATGTGTTTAAATAAAATACATACCATTTCTGATAGCTGACCAGAGACTAAAATGAAATGATGAAGACATGAAACTGAGGGGTTCCTTCGGTATGTCAGTGTTCATTGTCAAGACGGTAAACACGGCATTTTTGTATTGATGGTATGTGTTTAAATAAAATACACACCATTTCTGATAGCTGACCGAGAGACTAAAATGAAATGATGAAGACATGAAACTGAGGGGTTCCTTCGGTATGTCGTGTTCATGTCAAGACGGTAAACACGGCATTTTTGTATTGATGGTATGTGTTTAAATAAAATACACACCATTTCTGATAGCTGACGGAGACTAAAATGAAATGATGAAGACATGAAACTGAGGGGTTCCTTCGGTATGTCAGTGTTCAATGTCAAGACGGTAAACACGGCATTTTTGTATTGATGGTATGTGTTTAAATAAAATACACACCATTTCTGATAGCTGACCAGAGACTAAAATGAAATGATGAAGACATGAAACTGAGGGGTTCCTTCGGTATGTCAGTGTTCAATGTCAAGACGGTAAACACGGCATTTTTGTATTGATGGTATGTGTTTAAATAAAATACACACCATTTCTGATAGCTGACCGAGAGACTAAAATGAAATGATGAAGACATGAAACTGAGGGGTTCCTTCGGTATGTCAGTGTTCATTGTCAAGACGGTAAACACGGCATTTTTGTATTGATGGTATGTGTTTAAATAAAATAACACACATTTCTGATAGCTGACCAGAGACTAAAATGAAATGATGAAGACATGAAACTGAGGGGTTCCTTCGGTATGTCGGGTGTTCATGTCAAGACGGTAAACACGGCATTTTTGTATTGATGGTATGTGTTTAAATAAAATACACACCATTTCTGATAGCTGACCGAGACTAAAATGAAATGATGAAAAAAAAAAAAAAAAAAAAAAAATACACACCATTTCTGATAGCTGACCGGAGACTAAAATGAAATGATGAAGACATGAAACTGAGGGGTTCCTTCGGTATGTCGGTGTTCAATGTCAAGACGGTAAACACGGCATTTTTGTATTGATGGTATGTGTTTAAATAAAATACACACCATTTCTGATAGCTGACGGAGACTAAAATGAAATGATGAAGACATGAAACTGAGGGGTTCCTTCGGTATGTCGGTGTTCAATGTCAAGACGGTAAACACGGCATTTTTGTATTGATGGTATGTGTTTAAATAAAATACACACCATTTCTGATAGCTGACCGGAGACTAAAATGAAATGATGAAGACATGAAACTGAGGGGTTCCTTCGGTATGTCGTGTTCAATGTCAAGACGGTAAACACGGCATTTTTGTATTGATGGTATGTGTTTAAATAAAATACACACCATTTCTGATAGCTGACCGGAGACTAAAATGAAATGATGAAGACATGAAACTGAGGGGTTCCTTCGGTATGTCGGTGTTCAATGTCAAGACGGTAAACGACGGCATTTTTGTATTGATGGTATGTGTTTAAATAAAATACACACCATTTCTGATAGCTGACCGGAGACTAAAATGAAATGATGAAGACATGAAACTGAGGGGTTCCTTCGTATGTCGGTGTTCAATGTCAAGACGGTAAACACGGCATTTTTGTATTGATGGTATGTGTTTAAATAAAATACACACCATTTCTGATAGCTGACTGGAGACTAAAATGAAATGATGAAGACATGAAACTGAGGGTTCCTTCGTATGTCGGTGTTCAATGTCAAGACGGTAAACACGGCATTTTGTATTGATGGTATGTGTTTAAATAAAATACACACCATTTCTGATAGCTGACCGGAGACTAAAATGAAATGATGAAGACATGAAACTGAGGGGTTCCTTCGGTATGTCGGTGTTCAATGTCAAGACGGTAAACACGGCATTTTTGTATTGATGGTATGTGTTTAAATAAAATACACACCATTTCTGATAGCTGACCGGAGACTAAAATGAAATGATGAAGACATGAAACTGAGGGGTTCCTTCGTATGTCGGTGTTCAATGTCAAGACGGTAAACACGCATTTTTGTATTGATGGTATGTGTTTAAATAAAATACACACCATTTCTGATAGCTGACCGGAGACTAAAATGAAATGATGAAGACATGAAACTGAGGGTTCCTTCGGTATGTCGTGTTCAATGTCAAGACGGTAAACACGGCATTTTTGTATTGATGGTATGTGTTTAAATAAAATACACACCATTTCTGATAGCTGACCGAGACTAAAATGAAATGATGAAGACATGAAACTGAGGGGTTCCTTCGGTATGTCGGTGTTCAATGTCAAGACGGTAAACACGGCATTTTTGTATTGATGGTATGTGTTTAAATAAAATACACACCATTTCGATAGCTGACTGGAGACTAAAATGAAATGATGAAGACATGAAACTGAGGGGTTCCTTCGGTATGTCGGTGTTCAATGTCAAGACGGTAAACACGGCATTTTTGTATTGATGGTATGTGTTTTAAATAAAATACACACCATTTCTGATAGCTGACTGGAGACTAAAATGAAATGATGAAGACATGAAACTGAGGGGTTCCTTCGGTATGTCGGTGTTCAATGTCAAGACGGTAAACACGGCATTTTTGTATTGATGGTATGTGTTTAAATAAAATACACACCATTTCTGATAGCTGACTGGAGACTAAAATGAAATGAAGACATGAAACTGAGGGTTCCTTCGGTATGTCAGTGTTCATTGTCAAGACGGTAAACACGGCATTTTGTATTGATGGTATGTGTTTAAATAAAATACACACCATTTCTGATAGCTGACTGGAGACTAAAATGAAATGATGAAGACATGAAACTGAGGGTTCCTTCCGTAGTCGGTGTTCAATGTCAAGACGGTAAACACGGCATTTTTGTATTGATGGTATGTGTTTAAATAAAATACATACCATTTCTGATAGCTGACTGGAGACTAAAATGAAATGATGAAGACATGAAACTTAGGGGTTCCTTCCGTATGTCGGTGTTCAATGTCAAGACGGTAAACACGGCATTTTTGTATTGATGGTATGTGTTTAAATAAAATACATACCATTTCTGATAGCTGACGGGAGACTAAAATGAAATGATGAAGACATGAAACTGAGGGGTTCCTTCCGTATGTCGGTGTTCAATGTCAAGACGGTAAACACGGCATTTTGTATTGATGGTATGTGTTTAAATAAAATACACACCATTTCTGATAGCTGACTGGAGACTAAAATGAAATGATGAAGACATGAAACTTAGGGTTTCCTTCCGTATGTCGGTGTTCAATGTCAAGACGGTAAACACGGCATTTTTGTATTGATGTTATGTGTTTAAATAAAATACATACCATTTCTGATAGCTGACCAGAGACTAAAATGAAATGATGAAGACATGAAACTGAGGGGTTCCTTCGGTATGTCAGTGTTCATTGTCAAGACGGTAAACACGGCATTTTTGTATTGATGGTATGTGTTTAAATAAAATACACACCATTTCTGATAGCTGACCAGAGACTAAAATGAACTGATGAAGACATGAAACTGAGGGTTCCTTCGGTATGTCAGTGTTCATTGTCAAGACGGTAAACACGGCATTTTTGTATTGATGGTATGTGTTTAAATAAAATACACACCATTTCTGATAGCTGACCGGAGACTAAAATGAACTGATGAAGACATGAAACTGAGGGTTCCTTCGGTATGTCAGTGTTCATTGTCAAGACGGTAAACACGGCATTTTTGTATTGATGGTATGTGTTTAAATAAAATACACACCATTTCTGATAGCTGACCAGAGACTAAAATGAACTGATGAAGAAATGAAACTGAGGGGTTCCTTCGGTATGTCAGTGTTCATTGTCAAGACGGTAAACACGGCATTTTTGTATTGATGGTATGTGTTTAAATAAAATACACACCATTTCTGATAGCTGACCAGAGACTAAAATGAAATGATGAAGACATGAAACTGAGGGGTTCCTTCGGTATGTCAGTGTTCATTGTCAAGACGGTAAACACGGCATTTTTGTATTGATGGTATGTGTTTAAATAAAATACACACCATTTCTGATAGCTGACCAGAGACTAAAATGAAATGATGAAGACATGAAACTGAGGGGTTCCTTCGGTATGTCAGTGTTCATTGTCAAGACGGTAAACACGGCATTTTTGTATTGATGGTATGTGTTTAAATAAAATACACACCATTTCTGATAGCTGACCAGAGACTAAAATGAAATGATGAAGACATGAAACTGAGGGGTTCCTTCGGTATGTCAGTGTTCATTGTCAAGACGGTAAACACGGCATTTTTGTATTGATGGTATGTGTTTAAATAAAATACACACCATTTCTGATAGCTGACCAGAGACTAAAATGAAATGATGAAGACATGAAACTGAGGGGTTCCTTCGGTATGTCAGTGTTCATTGTCAAGACGGTAAACACGGCATTTTTGTATTGATGGTATGTGTTTAAATAAAATACACACCATTTCTTCCCGCTATCAATCATAGAAATACACACAAAAATGTTTATAGTCTGTGAGAATTTAGTGAGCAGAAATCACATCTGACCAGTTATCTCATATCGTCCTTTACTTTATCCAACCATCTAGTTTTTCGACGTCCCTTTTTACCTCTTTCCCGCTAATTGGATTCAGTAGTCTGATGTCACGCCGCCCGGCAACGGCGGCCATCTTGGTTCTAAACAAAGAAAATCATTACTTTTTATTCTTCAATCTGGCTAGAACTTTTCATATGCCTTGTGATCAGAATGGGTAAAAGTCAAAACAAGATCAAATTTATGGGTTTTTCCCTCTGGATACGCTTTTATGCTCGCCGGAGAACTATTTCATACGGCAACCGCCATTGTTCCGATAGTTTAGAGCCAGTGTTACTAAGTTACCATGCGTCATTAGGAAGGAAGTGACGTTACAACTTTTGAAGAGTATTGTAAGTCCAATAATTTTCTTCCCACGTACTACCTCTCTCGTCTCTTTACATGTCCGAGCCATTTCAATCTATCTTCCTGTGTGGAGTTCCTGACCTCACATTGTCGACAGGGAGGTACGTACTTTGTCTTCTATCCCCCCCCCCCCAACATCTGTTTTACACCTTGCTTTATGTCTTTTTTGAGATTACTATAACTACTACAACTACCACTACAACTATTTCTAATGAGATTACTTGGTTTTGTCCTGGCCTGGGCTGGATACCCTAGCTGGGAGGGAAACAGTCAAATGCACAGTTCGACTTTTGGGAGATGATATTTTTTGTCTTGTAAACCATCTCTCTGTTATGAACTGTATTATGTTTTTTTTAAAACATATAATATATGAATTGTAAACATTTGAGTGCATTTCTCTCAGTGAGGACATGTGCATGCGTCTGGATGAAACTTTAAGGTGATCTCAAACTAAGTACTTTGATAGCGTGCTCTTGAAATCTATACCTATTCCCTATTTGAACCAAATGTCCTTTGCCTTACCTTTCCTTGGATGCTTTAATTGTATCTAGAGATCTTTTTACTATCCCATTTTCTTTCTTTATTTTGCTGGCGCTGATATGACCTAAATCTGTTGCAAGCGCGTGTAAAAGCCCTTAAAAACCACATCAAAAATCTATCTTCTCTCATCTTTATTGATACTTTCATGAGCTTTTTTGAGCTTTTTTTATATAGTGCAATATCCATTAAACGTTCTCAAAGCGCTTTACAGGTGGTCCCTGGCCAACAGCAACACATAACATGTAGGACGAGACATGACGCCTGTTAGGCGATATTACAATTTTTTTGAGACAGTGACAACGCTGTTAACGCCCAGGTACTCATTTTACACCTGAGTACTGAGACAGAATGAGAGTAAAGAGCCTTCTCCAAGGACTCAACTATGCGCCCAGCGAGGCTCGAACCCAGGACCCTCCGACCCGAAAGCGAGTTTCATACCACAAGACCGCATAGCCGCACTTCCGTCAGCCAAACCACAGAACAGACAATCTTACTTACCCTTTTGAAATAGATCTCTTGTTCCTCTTTAGTCCGGAAGAACCAATCGTACTTTGACGTGATAAATCCCTGAGATGTTTCATCGACGCTTCTGATGTGGATGGATGTGGAAAAGTGAGATGGAAGGTTTGATGATAGTGATGAATATGTGATGATGATTGATGATTGATGTAGTGATGTGTGATGGATGATGAATGATGATGATATGAGATGATGATGATGATGATGATGATGGATGAGATGATGATGTGATGAGATGATGATGATGATGATGATGATGATGATGTGATGATTGATGATGAGTGATGATGAGTGATGATGATGATGATGATGATGATGATGATGGTGATGTGAATGGATGATGATGATGATGATGATGTGATGATGATGATGAGTGATGATGATGATGATGATGATGATGATGATGATGATGATGATGATGGTGATGATGATGATTATGATGATGATGATGATGTGATGATGATGATGATGATGATGATGATGATGATATGATGATGATGATGATGATGATATGATGATGATGATGAATGATGATGATGATGATGATTGATGATGATGATGATGATGATGATGATGATGATGTATGATGATTGATGATGTATGAGATGATGATGATGATGATGATGTGATGATGATGATGATGAATGATGATGATGATGATGATGATGATGATGATGAGATGATGATGATGATGATGATGATGATGATGATGAGGATGATGATGATGATGATGATGATGATGATGATTGATATGAGAGATGATGATGATGATGATGGATGATGATGATGATGATGATGATGATGATGATGATGGTGATGATGGATGATGATGATGGTGATGATGATGATGATGATGATGATGATGATGATGATGATGATGATGATGATGATGTGATGATGATGATGATGATTGATGAATGATGATGATGATGATGAGTTGATGGATGATGTGATGATGATGATGCTGATGATGATGATGATGATGATGATGATGTTGATGATGATGGTGATGATGGTGATGATGATGATGATGATGATGATGATGGTGATGATGGTGATGATGATGCTGATGATGATGATGATGATGATGATGATGATGTTGATGATGATGGTGATGATGGTGATGATGATGATGATGATGATGATGATGATGATGATGATGATGATGATGATGATGATGGTGATGATGATGATGATGATGATGATGATGATGATGATGATGATGATGATGATGATGATGATGATGGTGATGATGATGTTGTTGTTCTTGATGATGTCTTTGTTTAGTTTTTTTGTTTTGTTTTTTTGTTGTTTTTTTTTTTTTTTGTTTTGTGGGGGGGGGGGGGGGGGTTTCACCCTATGACTACGATGTTACTTGTGTCCATCTGTGTGAGTGTGTCTATGCCAATATTGTATTGTTATAAATGTGTAACCACATGACAAAATTGCCATTTTTTGAGGACAATAAAGATTTATTATTATTATTATTATTATTTATTATTTATTATTATTATATTATTATTATTATTATTATTATTATTATTATTATTATTATTATTATTATTATTATTATTATTATTATTATTATTATTATTATTATTATATTATTATTATTATTATTATTATTATTATTATTATTATTATTATTATTATTATTATTTATTATTATATATTATTATATATTATTATTATTATTATTATTATTATTATTATTATTATTATTATTATTATTATTATTATTATATATCATCATTATTATCAATATTATTATTATTATTATTATTATTATTATTATTATTATTATTATTATTATTATTATTATTATTATTATTATTATTATTATTATTATGAAATTATTATTATTATTATTATTATTATTATTATTATTATTATTATTATTATTATTATTATCATTATTATCATTATTATTATTATTATTATTATTATTATTATTATTATTATTATTATTATTATTATTATTGTTATTAAATGTTCAATGTTACACATAGTTGTTTTTTTTAACCGACTGTTGGATTTTGCAAGTATTTTACCTAAAGGCATAGCATCAGTAGTGTGCTAAGTATATTAATGGGGTCACGTGAGATCTGTGTAACGGAACACAATACAGCATTGTAGAAAAATGTTGTCTGTACATTAAGCGTAGGTCAGCGGTACGGTCTTGGCTAAGAAACTCACAACATAGCCATCCGGATTTTCAAGGACAACACACAAAACCTTGTAACCGTGAACTTTAATAGTCAGGATAATACACAGTTAAGTGGGAATTACTCATAAAGATGGATGGCAAAAAGCAATAATAAAGATCTGAGTGACGTCAACTTCATTCTATTTATAGATAGAACGAAGATGACGTCACTCGTGTCGTTGTTGTTGTTTATTTTATTTTTTTGCCATCCATGTTATGAGCAATTCTCATTAAACTGTAATATCCAGACTATAAACGTTCATGGTTACACATAGTTTTGTGTGTTGGTCCGTTATACTTCCGGATGGCAATGTTGTGAGCGTCTTAGCCAAGCGCACACTTATCTATTGTGTCTTATTGTTTTTGATAAGTTATCAAATTGGTGGTTCATCCTTGAACTTTTCTTGGCAAGCTATAATCAAGGATGCCGTTTTCTTTATCATCATTTGTGTCAGTGCATGACATAATCAGTCGAATTTTCAATTTGCATATATTTTTTTGCATTTTCTGAAAGAATCTGCTCCCCAGAGCATTTTAATCTTTATTTGAAGTAAATCGGGTGATTTTTCATGAAGTTCTGGTCAGATGTATGGGAAAGGTAACCAGAATCTTTTCTCAAATTTCACACTTTTTCAACTTGACTAACTGTAAAAAATATTTAGAAGTAAAATTAACCTTTGATATTTCCCGAAGATGGGCAAAAAGGGTTGGTTTAATCATTTATGACCTGAACTCATTTTTGATAAAAATTAACCTTCTAACTAAACTTGGCAATATCTCAATTAATAATCTTGCCCAAGGAAAACAAACGAAAGTGCCTGAAACGCTTCTAGAACCCGGATAGTTAAAGTCTTTGTAAAAGGCTCATTACTCACATTCCCTCACCAAACTCAAGTATAAAAAGAGTGCCTGGCAGTTAAATACGTTTTCTCCATTAAATGCATTACGCATGATAGGCGTCATATCTCGTCATACATGTTACCTGTTGCTGTTCCCGAGTGACTTCTTTGTACAGGGCGTTGAGCATGTTAAGTGGCATTTTTGTGCAATATAAAATAGGCCACTTTTAAAAAGCCATTTTGAATTTTTATCACGACAAATTTGGCATAGTTTACAAAATCAATCTGACAACTTTGATACAGACTGATAATTTACTATGTCAACACCAAGGCCTTTGCAGCAAGCAGATTTTTTTTCTCTTCTTTTTCCCTTCACTAACAAAACACCTTAACTCACTCAACCCTAACACCGACCATATCCGTAGCTTACCCTTGTTACATTTGCCCAGGCCTATTTATTACATTTTTATGAGACAAATTATAGACGTAGTATCAAAGTTAATATTTATAGTTTATACATGTTAGTGGTAGTTGATTAAAACCATCTGTGTACATGCTCATTTTTAATACATTTTTTTCCAATTTTGAAAAGTAGCAAAAATCTCTAAGATTGAGTGAGTTAACCCTCTCCCTACCAGCCATTTTCGGGATTTTCCCCAAAACTTCACACTCAAATTACACCAAAAAAATTTTTTTATCACTCAGACACAATAGCAGTTAAGTTCTTGCGTTAGGGAATGAGATTAGCGGAAGAGTAGCGTCCCTTGATTGGACGTCACCTTACAGAGAGAACGTCAACATGGTTTTGCGCATGCGTCTTTCTCGTCCTCGCTTTCGGTGAAGTGCCTCACAAAACCAATATGACGTTCTCTCTCTAATAACTTTTCCACCGGTGACGTCAAATCAAGGGACGCTACTCTTCCGCTAATCTCATTCCCTATACACAATTTCTTTAGCAAACCATGCTCTACAACACACTGTTCATTTTCTTTTGATGAACAAAAGCAATCTTAATAAGAAAAATGTTTGTTGTAACAAATGTGACCATTTTCCCGCAGTTGGTATGGAGAGGGTTAATTTATTTTAGTCAGATTTTTGTTATACTCAACTGTTGAGCATTAAAAAAATTGAGCCTTATTTTTATAGCGCAATATCCACTAAACGTGCTCAAAGCGCTTTACAAAGGGTCCCTAGCCAACAGAAACACGTAACATGTGGGGATCAGACACGACGCCTGTTAGGCGATAATGCATTTATATATTTTTGGACAGAGACAACGTAGTTAAGTGCCAGGCACTCGTCTTGCACTTGAGTTCGGTGAGTGAATGTGAGTAAAGAGCCTCTCGTGACATTTCAATCCCAAGGCGAGTGTCAAACCACTAGACCACTTAGCCACGTTTTTGATTTTTATCACGACAAGTTTGGCATTGTTTACAAAATCAATCTGACAACTTTGATACAGACTGCTAAATTACCATGTCAATGCCAAAGCCTTTGTCAACGATTTCATTTCTTCTTCTTTTTCCCTTTCACTAACAAAACGCCTTCATTTATTTTTAGCCAGATTTTTTAGACTCAACTATCGATGATTAAAAGAACAAAAGTCGTCCTTCAAAGCCATTTGGGTTCCATGGAGCCGGAGTTTATCCCGGTTTTTATAGCGTGAAACGAACAATAACAATTGCTTGCTACCATTTGGATAGCACGCCAGTCTATCGCAAAGTACTTTCCGCTAGATTTAACAGACCCATCAACCCATTTACTGCTGGGTGGGTGGATAGAGGGCGGGTGGAGGAGAGGGGGGGGGTCGGAAAAAACTCTCGACTGCAGCCGGGATCGATCTTGGTCCCTTTGCGTGTGAAGTTTGTGCTCTTCCAATAAGCTATCCGGACCCCTTATATTATAGATAGTATGCAGATGACGTCACTCAGGCCGCTGTTATTGTTTTTGCCATCCGCGTTTGTGAGTTAATCTCACTAAACTGTATTAACCAGACTATAAAAGTTCATGGTTACACAGAGTTTGTGTGTTGGTCCGTTATACTTCCGGATGGCAATGTTGTGAACTCCTTGGCCAAGCGCATTCCATCTATATGTAAGTAAGATGAGAGTAATTTTCAAGCCTTCGAATGTTGAAATTGAAAAAAAACAAAATGGCCAAAAATGGATTTAAGGCGTTTTGTCCTTGTCTTCTACTGTGATGTGTCTGGGTCAGATTGTCTGTTGTTTGTTTTTTGTTTTGTTTTTTAATCTCTCCGTGCTGTAGGTCATGATTGTATGTCGGGGTTGGTAGCATGTTTTGTGTGCCCGTGTGTGTTTGTGGGAAGTGCTTGTGTGTATGTGTGTGTGTGAGAGAGAGAGATAGAGAGAGAGAGAGAGAGAGAGAGAGAGAAAATGGAAGAAGTTTTGAGAGATAGAGAGGAAACGGAAAAGAGCTAGATAAAACGAAAGAAAGCGAGAGAAAGTTATATATATATATATATATATATATATATATATATATATATATATATATATATATATATGTGTGTGTGTGTGTGTGTGTGTGTGTGTGTGTGTATGTTTGATGACATGGCTACACTTACTCGTCTTCCTGTGGCTCTGGGTCTTTCAAACTGAAGTGAATGGCGAGGCTGAGTAGAATGATGATGATGGCAATACAACATAGGATGGCGATTTGCTGTGGATGAGAGATGATGATGATGATGATGGCAATACAACATAGGATGGCGATTTGCTGTGGATGAGAGATGATGATGATGATGATGGCAATACAACATAGGATGGCGATTTGCTGTGGATGGGAAATGATGACGATGATGATGATGATGATGATGATGATGATGATGATGATGATGATGATGATGATGATGGCAATAAACGTAGGATGGTGATTTGCTGTGGATGGGAGATGACGATGAAGATGACAATACAACATGGGATGGCGATTTGCTGTGGATGGGAGATGATGACGATGATGGCATTACAACATAGGATGGTTATTTGCTGTGGATGGGAGATGATGATGATGGCAATACAACATAGGATGGCGATTTGCTGTGGATGGGAGATGATGATGATGATGGCAATACAACATAGGATGGCGATTTGCTGTGGATGGGAGATGATGATGATGGCAATACAACATAGGATGGCGATTTGCTGTGAATGAGAGATGATGATGATGATGATGATTTTGTTATTGTTTTTGTTGTTGATGTTGTTGTTGTTGATGATGATGATGATGATGATGATGATGATGATGATGATGATGATGATGATGGTGAAGATGGGAGTAATGGCGATGGCTATGAGAACAAAAATGGTAAAATAATACTGCGATACTGATACTATTGAGAATAATAAGAAGTCTGGTTAATACAATTTCGTGAGAAGTACTCATAAACATGGATGGCAAAAAAAAAATACAATAAAAAGATCTGAGAGACAAACTTCGCGCTCTCCCGATATAAAAGTTGAAGTAAAAAATAAACGACCAAAAAAAAAAAAATAAAACGGATGAATATACTTACGTAGATTCTCAACTTTTCAACCATGATGGAGGAGAATAGTTACTCGTTTACTGAGCGTATTCGTGTTACACAACACAGGCAAAAGGAAATATGAAAATAGAGGCTGATAAAATAAAAGCCAAAGTCTTTAACAAATATAACAAATAATTCTGTTCCTCCAGAGAAGTATTAAAAAATCAATGTGAATTATAATTGGATTCAATAGTCTGATGTCACGTCGCCCAGCACCGGTGAGCAGCGAATTCTAAACGAAAAAATCGGTACTTTTAATTCTTCATGCTGGCGAAAACTTTTCATATGTAATGTGATAAGAATGTATAAAAGTCAAAACATTATCATATTTATAATATTTTTCTCCTCTGGATACACTTTTATGCTCGTCGGAGAAATATTTCATAAGGGCGTCTGCCATTGTTCCGATAGTTTAGAGTCAGTTGCTAAGTTACAATGCGTCATTACGAGGGAAGTGACGTCACGACTGTTGAAGCGTATTGAAAAAACTTTATAAAATTTAAATAAACTAGCTAAACTTATTTTTCGCGTCCCTGGAATTAAGTTGACATCAACGTGAAATAAAGTTGAGATTCAAACAAAACAACGCCAAATTTCATTAAATTTAAATATTCTAATTAAAATTGTTATATTAATTTGTTTGTCCGGAGAAATAATAATCAATTTACAAAACCGAAGTCAAAGGCGTGTACAGACAAGCAACCGTCGAAGTTTGTAAAATTACAATGGGTATGAACAGTCCCTCCTATATTAAAGACCTTCTAAACATATATGTCCCCAATAGAAACTTGAGGTCAAGCAATGACCAATCAATCCTTGTCAAACCTAAGCAATGCGTAAAATAGGTGAACAATCTTTTCAATTTTCGGCCCCTCATTTTTGGAACTCTCTCCCATCACACGTGAGATGCTCGGATTCGTTGACAACGTTCAAATCTCGCTTAAAGTTTTATCTTTTTACGTCATAATGTTGCAATATTATTTTCAATTTTGTTGTTGTTAAATTGAATTCGTATCACGTTTCCTTCACACTTGTCTCACTGTAATATGTTTTGTTTTATATCACTGTAAAGCGCTTAGAGCCTGTGACAACGGAGTAAAGCGCTATATAAATGTCATTTATTATTATTATTATTACTATTATTATTATTATTATTATTATTATTATTATTATTATTATTATTATTATTATTATTATTATTATTATTATTATTATTATTATTATCAAAATGACACACATAGTAAAAAGTATTCACTTCTTTTGAAATATCTTACATCACGATTGGTCATTTTGTTCAGCCTGCCTGACACATGTGTATGTTTACAAGTTTCATAAACAAAGCAGTGTGTTTACATTTGTTAAGAAATATCCAATCGTTGGAGAGCAACAAACCGTGTGATTGATGACTGGGTAGGACGAAAATATGAATATAGATCGCTCCCATTTATATAACTAACTAAAATTGTTTTTCTTTCATCCACAGTTGACAAATAATTTTTTAACAACGTTTCAAATTGAGCTTTTATCTAGCGCAATATCCACTAAACGTGCTCAAAGCGCTTTACAAGGGGTCCCCGGCCAATAGCAACACTTAAGATGTAGGACGGGACATGACGCCTGTTAGGCGATATTATAATTTTTCTGACCGAGACAACGCTGTTAACGGCCAGGTACTCATTTTACACCTGAATACGGTGAGAGAATGTGAGTAAAGAGCCTTTTCCAAGGGCTCAACTATGTGCCGAGCGAGGCTCGAACCCAGGAACTTCCGATCCGAAAGCGAGTGTCATACCACAAGACCACATAGACGCACAACGTTGAAGAGAGTCTCGGCACAATCTGAAATGAATCGGTTTGTTATCAAACTCAATAGGCTTCAACAGTTGTGACGTCACTTCCCTCGTAATGACGCATGGTAACACAGTAACTGGTCATAAACTATCGGAACAATGGCGGACGCCCTTATGAAATACTTCTCCGAAGAGCAGAAAAAACTGTATCAAGAGGAGAAAAATAATATTATAAATCTGATCAGGTTTTGACTTTTAAACATTCTGATCTCATGACAAAGTTCTAGCCAGCATGAAGAATACAAAGTACCGATATTCTTTGTTTAGAACCAAGCTGCACGTTGCTGGACAGACGTGACGTCAGACTTTTGAATCCTATTAAGAAATTAAGGAGCTGGCACCGGTGTAAGATAAAGATTTGAACACCTGGTCAGAAAATGTCCTTTAATCATCGATCGATTTTTAAAAAAAGAACCATCATCTTGCCAAAAACACTCTCAAACCTGGGACGTCACATGAAGTCCCAGGTTTAAGAGTTGTTTTTTTTTTTGGCAACGTAAGGGTCATTTATTTTACTCCATCCATATTTGAAGGACTAGTTTCCTAACCAAACTTTTACACACGGTATTTTTTCACAGTGTTGGTCAATGACAGAACTGTGTAGAAGAAGTTGTTGACACAACAGTCTACGATGATTGCTATTCAAGCTGCTCTCAACTCTTTATTTATATTATGCGTTCAGTTGACACAACAGTCTAAAAATAGAAAAACGCGTGTGTTATTTGTATCCGCCTCGATTAATACCATAGATTTGCACAGCAAAGAGAGATAGATATTCAACGCGCGTACTTTTGTCGTGTGCATAATTGAAAGATAATAAATTCCTCTTTAAAAATAATTCTCTTTGTGTTTAGTTCATAGTGTTTTGTAGAGAAAAGGGGAAATCCGAAACGTCCATGTAACATCTGTCTTCGTTAATTAATTTGAAACTATTATTATTATTATTATTATTATTATTATTATTATTATTATTATTATTATTATTAGTATTATTATTATTATTATTATTATTTTATTTATATATATATTTTTAGATTTTTATTATTTTTATTTCCTTTTTTTTAAAGTAACCCTTCAGTTAAATTATTGGTCCCACGAAGCCGGAGTTTATCACGGTTTCTATAACATGAATCGAGCAATTGCACTTGCTTGCAATCCTTTGGATAGGACGCTAGTCTATCGTAAAAAAGTATATTCCGCCAAATCTAATAGACTCAGCTACCCATTCACTGCTGGGTGGACATGGGTTGGGGGCTGGGGGGGGGGGGGCGTTAGAAAAAACTCTCGACTGCACCCGGGATTGTTCTTGGTCCCTCTGCGTGTGAAGTGAGTGCTCTACCAATAATCCTTATTAAGTGAAGATAATGTTTACAATTATTTGTTACCAGCCAAATACAAATGTTACAACTGTGTACGGCGAGAGAATGCTGAGTAAAGAATCTTTCATACAAGGACTCAACTATACGCCGAGCGAGGCTCGAACCCAGGACCATCCGATCAGAAAGCAAGTGTCATAGCACAAGACGACCTAGCACGATGTACACCAAAAATACAGTGTTTCATAAGAATTTAACGATTTTAAATTGAGCTTTTATCTAGCGCAATATCCACTAAATGTGCTCAAAGCGCTTTACAAGGGGTCCCTGGCCAACAGCAACACTTAACATGTAGGACTGGACATGAAGCCTGTTAGGCGATGTTATAATTTTTTCGGACAGAGATAACGCTGTTAAAGGCCAGGTTCTCATTTTACACCTGAGTACGGTGAGAGAATGTGAGTAAAGAGCCTTCTCCGAGGACTCAACTATGCGCCGAGCGAGGCTCGAACCCAGGACCTTCCGATCAGAAAGCGAGTGTCATATCACAAGAATACATAGCCGCTTAATGTGCATCTTGAACATTAGATCTATGATTCATATCAAGCCGGATACAAACAAGAACGCGAGTCTTGTATTAAAGAGAAAAAAGATATATTTAACAGATAAGCGAAAGAGATTTGGATAATATGAAGGCCATTATCTCATAACATTATTATGTTGGAATGCATACTGACAAATAATAATAATAATAATAATAATAATAATAATAATAATAATAATAATAATAATAATAATAATAATAATAAGAAGAAGAAGAAGAAGAAGAAGAAGAAGAAGAAGAAGGAGAAGAAGAAGACAGGAGGAGGAGGAGGAGGAGGAGGAGGAGGAGGAGGAAGTGTGACCAGAACCAGGGGATATAAAATGATAAAGAAGATATGTACACAGCGATATGAAATGTTTTTTTTTCTTAATTCGTGACCTACAACCAAACGTTCCTATCTAACATCTAATGATGATGATGATGTTGTGTGTTATCTGTCACTGAGGAATTTGATGGAGAGGCCATTGTCTCTTTCTGTCATGTGATGATTAGGTCATTGTTCTCTACCTTATGTTTTTGACTAGCTCAAGGGTTCATTGACTGATAATAATAATAATAATAACTATTCACTTATTCACTTTAGGAAGTCCGCAAGTTCAGACCAAACTGGAGAACCTGCCCTTTTTTACAAGTGTACACTTGAGTGGCAATCTTATTATTGATAACAACGATTCATCTAAATCCGTTTGGGTTGGAAAATTTACGCCCACGCACGTTGTACTTATCAAAACCAGTTGTCGTTAAATTATGGTGTAAAAACTATTTCTAAACATAGGCTCAAAAACAAAATATACCGAAAAATAACATAATAAAAAACAACAACTTGGTTTTATATTATAGTGCAATATATCCACTAAACGTGCTCAAAGCGCTATACACGGGGTCCCAGACCAACAGCAACACGTAACATGTAAAACGAGACACGACGCCGTAGAGCATATTGCAATTTATTTTTTTCAGACAAAAAAAAAAATTAAAAATAAATTAATTAGAAAATTGAGCTTTCTATAGCGCAATATCCACAAAATGTGCTCAAAGCGCTTTACAAGGGATCCCTGGTCAACAGCAACATTTAACATGTAGGACGAGACATGACGCCTGTTAGGCGATATTACAATTTTTCGGACAAAGACAATGTACTCATTTTACATCCGAGCACGGTGAGAACATGTGAGTAAAGAACCTTTTCCAAGAACTCAACTGTGCGCCGAGCGAGCCTCGAACCCAGGACCTTCCGATCCAAAAGCGAGTGTCATACCACTAGACCACATAGCCGCACAAAACAAAACAATTGGACAACCATTTCATCGACAAAACGTCTCGAAAAAGGAAATAAGCCAAACTGCTAAATCGGTTTTCTGCCAAACTCTGGAAAAACAATCAGTCAAGAATTTGGCCAGAAAATTAATCCTTCCAATGTCGATCGATTTAAATGACCTTCTTCTCGGCAAAAACTCTCAAACCTGGGACTTAATCAAAGATCTTCGCGAAGTCTCAGGTTTGGGAGATTTTGCTAAGGTGAAGGTCTTTTAAATCGATTGATATTTGGAGAAATATTTTTTTTTGCCAAATTTTAAATGCGTGATTATTTTTTTGTTCTGCAGTTAATTAACTTGTTAAGCATTAAAAAAAACAAAAACATTATAACCTATTTTATCAGCTGTTCAATTGTTGTAGTAGTTGTATCTATAGTTGTTGATGTTGTTTTTGTTGTAATTGTTGTAGTTATTGTTTTTATTATAGTTTTAGTTGTTGTTGTTTTTATTGTAGAGGTAGTTGTAATTGTAGTTGTTGTAACAGTTGTAGTTGTTTTATTTGTTATTGTTATTGTATTTGTTGTAGTTGTATTTCTTGTTATTGTTGTTGTAGTTGTTGTTATTGTAGTTGTAGTTGTTGTTATTGGAGTTGTAGTTGTTGTTATTGTTGTTGTAGTTGTTGTTATTGTTGTTTTAGTTGTTGTTATTGTTGTATTTGTTATAGTTATAGTTGTAGTATTTGTTATTGTTGTTGTAGTTGTTGTTATTGTTGTTGTAGTTGTTGAATAGTAGTTTTTGTAGTTGTAGTAGCAGTAGTTGTTTTGGTGTTTGTTGTTGTAGTAGTTATTGTTTTTGTTGTTGTTCGTGCTGTAGTTATAGTTGTTGTTATTGATGGTGTTGTTGTTGTAGTTATTGTTTTTGTTGTTGTTCGTGCTGTAGTTATAGTTGTTGTTATTGATGGTGTTGTTGTTGTAGTTATTGGTTTTTGTTGTTGTTCGTGCCGTAGTTATAGTTGTTATTATTGATGGTGTTGTTGTTGTAGTTATTGTTTTTTTTGTTGTTGTTCGTGCTGTAGTTATAGTTGTTGTTATTGATGGTGTTGATGTTGAAGAAGGGTTTTGAGCTCGAAATGCTCCTTTTTGGTTTTTAGTTCTTTGTGCTGTAGGAGGTGTAGGAATTTTAGTGAACAAACAAACAGAGAAATCTCTAGCTGAAGTCAGCTCTGCGATAATGGTAGCTACCTTTAATGGAAATCCTAACACAAAAGTGATATCACACTACGCGTCAAAGCTGTTGTAACATTCGTTTTCATTCAATACCATTTCAATAAATGCATTTATTTCAATTCCAAATTTTAAAGTTAAACATAAAATGAAATGTTAAGCGTCAGCTGCACCCTCGGCGGTACGGTCCTTGCTTCGGACACGAAAGGTACCGAGTTTGATCATCCGACGCTGTGCTGTGTGGCCTTGAGTATGTTACTTCTCCCTAGCTCATTTTGCGGCGCTGCACCGCGGCTAACGCCTGGGTTATTCCAGTCTTTCCCTTGGAATAGACCCTACAGACAAATTTTCCCCTATGCGATGAATAAAGGAAATTTTGTCCTATTTTATTTATTTATTTATTAAAAAAATCATATTGTCACCAGTCAAGGGAGTGAATTTAGCAACATGTGCATTGACTCAATTAGTCATATTATTTTATTACAATATCATTGTTATGTAATACAGACAGCAAGTGGTTCACCAACTCCTTCTAACACTTGACATCTGAAGTATTACAGATTTTGCTTATTTCGGAGCAATAGCTGCGATTTTGATTGGATAATGAATGCATTGCGTCATAACGCACGAGTTTGTGGTGAATGCGGGGATTCCAGTAGCCTAACACAGTTAACTCACTCAATCCTAGAGATTTTTGCTACTGTTCAAAATTGGAGACAAAAATGTATTAAAAATGAGCATGTACATATCGAGATAGTTTTATTCAACTACCATTAACATGTAAAAACTAAAAACATTAGCTTTGATACTACGCCTAGCATTTGTCTCAGTATAAATGTAATAAATAGGCATGGAGTAAAAGTAACTCGGGTAAAATACGGATACAGTCGGTGTTAGGGTTGAGTGAGTAAACTACGGATATAGTCGGTGTTAGGGTGGAGTGAGTTAACTACGGATATAGTCGGTGTTAGGGTGGAGTGAGTTAACTACGGATATAGGCGGTGTTAGGGTGGAGTGAGTTAACTACGGATATAGTCGATGTTAGAGTGGAGTGAGTTAACTACGGATATAGTCGGTGTTAGGGTGGAGTGAGTTAACTACGGATATAGTCGGTGTTACGGTGGAGTGAGTTAACTACGGATATAGGCGGTGTTAGGGTGGAGTGAGTTAACTACGGATATAGTCGGTGTTAGGGTGGAGTGAGTTAACTACGGATATAGGCGGTGTTAGGGTGGAGTGAGTTAACTACGGATATAGTCGGTGTTAGGGTGAAGTGAGTTAACTACGGATATAGGCGGTGTTAGGGTGGAGTGAGTTAACTACGGATACAGTCGGTGTTAGGGTGGAGTGAGTTAACTACGGATATAGGCGGTGTTAGGGTGGAGTGAGTTAACTACGGATATAGTCGGTGTTAGGGTGGAGTGAGTTAACTACGGATATAGGCGGTGTTAGGGTGGAGTGAGTTAACTACGGATACAGTCGGTGTTAGGGTGGAGTGAGTTAACAACGGATATAGTCGGTGTTAAGGTGGAGTTAGTTAACTTTCCCTTCTCTGGATAGACGCGTATTTAGAAATTTGGTCAGAAAACTCATCCCTTAAATATCGATCGATATCTTGGGAACAAAAAAAAAAACCAAAAACCCTTAAGCCTGGTACTCAAAGAGGACTTTTCGAGATCCCAGGTTAGAGAGTTTTTATCAAGAAGAGGGTCATTTAGATTGACTGATATTTGAAGGACGAGTTTTCTGGCCAAATTTTGAAATCCGTGTTTTTCCAGAGTACGACAATTATTAGCTGGTTATTTGTTATTTATTTGTAGACCACTCGAAAAAGAACCAGCAGGATGTCTGGTGAATCTAGTTTAGTCCGGATCACCCTCTTATGACCTAAACATTATCGGAGTCGCTGGGTCACGCTTGATCTCGGGGAAAGTGAACACATACATTATATCATGGAGACAGCGTGGATCAGCGGTAGGTACGGTCTTTCATGCTACGTACCCAAAAGGTACCGAGTTCGACTACCCGCCTCGTTGTGTGTGGCCTTGATGCAATTCACCTCGCCCTTGCTCACTTTGCGGCGTGCTGCGCAATGCGGCGGACGCCTGGGTTATTCCTGTCATCCCTTGGAATAGACCCTAAAGACAAATTTCCCCTGGGGAATGAATAAAGGGCATTTTATTTTATTTTATTATTTTTAAAAATCATATTGTCACCAATGAAGGGAGTGACTTAAGCGGCATATGCATTCACCCAATAAGTCATATTTTATTAAAAACAGCATTGTTATGTAATACATAATATAATACGTGTTTAACCTAAAGACAAATTTCGCCTTGGGGATGAATAAAGGGAATCTTAATACAGGGAATGCGATTAGCGGAAGAGTAGTGTCCCTTGATTGGACGTAACCAAGTCTGTAACGTCACAGACTATCGGTGACGTCCAATCAAGGGACGCTACTCTTCCGCTAATCTCATTCCCTATTTTTATTTTTATATATTCGAAATGGGGGTGAAGTGGCCGAGTGGTTAAGGCATTGCACTGTAACCCAGAAGGTCCAGGGTTCGAGCCCCGCTTCAGACACTTTCGTTTTTTAGTTCCTTGGGCAAGATTATTAACCCCCAATTTGCTCACTTGGACAACATGGGTGATTCCTGTTGACATCAGACATCTTGTTTAATGAATTATCTATATTCCTTCGTGGAATGCCTAGGCGACGATATGTTTTTTAAAAATTTAAAACCTGAGCTTTATATGGCGCAATATCCACTAAATGTGCTCAAAGCGCTTTACAAGAGGTCCTTGGTCAACATGAACATTTCAACATGTAGGACGGGACATGACGCCTGTTAGGCGATATTATTACAATTTTTGGACAAAGACAACGCTGTTAACGGCCGTACTCATTTTTTTTTTCTTGCTAAAAATATCACAGGAAACCCACCTTCCGGTGGAAGGCCCGAAAAATATATAAAATGTCAAGCATTTATGCGGGTATGTGGTCTAGTGATATGAACTCGCGTTCGGATCGGAACGTCGTGGGTTCGACCCATGCTCAGCGCATAGTTGAGTCATTGAAAATGACTCTTTATTCACTCACATTCTCTCACCGTACTTAGGAGCCCCTAGGTTTCGTGTCTCCACCTTTATTTTAGTCACCGGCAGAGCTGTGAAGAAAACTGTGTTGCAAACTTTTCGGACAGAGTCAACGTTGTTAATGGCGATGTACTTATTTTACACCCGAGTACGGTGAGAGATTATAAGTAAAGAGCCGTTCCGAGTACTCAAATATGCGCCAAAAGCGAGGGTTAGAAAATATATCGACTGCACCCGGGCAGAATTGATGTTTATTTTATTTAAACACATACCATCAATTCTCAAATGTCATATAGCATTTAACACCCACCTCTTATTCATTGTTCATATATATATAGTTCGAAGATGACGTCACTAAGGTCTTTGTTATTGTTTTTTGCCATCCGCGTTTATGAGTAGTGCTCACTGAACTGTATCAACCTGACTATAAACGTTCATGGATACAAACCGTTTTGTGTGTTGGTCCGTTATACTTCCGGATGGCAATGTTGTGAGCTTCTTCGCCAAGCGCATACTATCTGTATATAGCCTGACACAAGAACCATCTAGGACTGGCCGTTTGACGTCATTTTTTAGGTTTGTGTAGCGTCTAGTGAGTTGTCGTTAGTGGAACTCAAGGAAACAAGTTATTTCATTGGTTGAACTATTGAATACAACTCACGATTTGTTTTCTTTTGCGGCAAAAGACTGGCATTTTGACGTCATTTTTTGGTCAGTGTCAGACTAAAACTTTACGACAGTTTATCCCTTTCCTTACCACCTAGAGAAAAATCGTCACATTCGTTACGATGCCACCTACAATTTTATCATTCTGATTTCCCTTGTACATCACAAAATGTAAAGAAATGCTTTGATTGCAGCTATAAATACTAAACACTGTGTTGTAGACATCATTTTGCTGAACAACTTCTGTATAGAACACACTCGTTACTTTTTTTGTTTAATTAGGAAAAGTCTATTTTGTGTCGGGTGGGTGTGAGTTTTCGGGGGAAATTCTAAAAATAGCTAGTAGGAGAGAGTTCAGCAATCGATATTTGAAAGAAAATGGTTCTGGCTATTTTTGTTACTAACGTGACGTTTCAGAGTACGGTGGTAAACTGGAAAAAACTCTCAAGAAAGGTGAGGTAACTCATATTTTCCATGTTTATCCTAGAATTCCATGCTTAAGCATTGGTTTCACATCGACATAGACAATTCATAATACTAACTCATATTTTCCATGTTTATCCTAGAATTCCATGTTTAAGGGTTGGATTCACACCGACATAGACCTCACATAATACCAGCTCGTATTTTCCATGTTTATCTTAGAATTCCATATAGCGATGGCTTCACATCGACATAGATAATACATAATACCAGCTCGTATTTTCCATTTTTATCTTAGAATTCCATGTTTAAGCGTTGGCTTCACACCGACATAGACCTCACATAATACCAACTTATATTCTAAATGTTATATATGCTTTATATATTTTATAAAATTCCATGTTTTAGCGATGGCTACAGCCTACATAGACAATCCGTAATACCAACTCATATTTTCCATATTTATCCTAAAATTCCATGTTTAAGCGATGGCTTCACACCGACATAGAAACCGCATAATACCAACTCATATTTTCCATGTTTATCTTAGAATTCCATGTTTAAGCGATAGGTTCACACCGACATAGACATCACGAAATACCATTTTGACTCGAAAGGTCACAAGAATTCATCAACTTTACATTTTATATAACATTCCTGTCAACTTTTACCATGTTGAAAGTTGCCCCCCTCCCCCTCCTCATAGCTCTTTCCGGTATCATCATTATATTCATCATCATCATTATCATCTTTATCATCATCATCATCATGTCTTATGGACTAATGATGCCAGATGTGTCATTATTTTCACAAGTTCAGTGCTGTACTCTGGGGGAAAAAACTCGTATTTCAATATTTGGCCAGAAAATGTCCTTAGAATATCAATCGGAAGGACGAAGTTTCCTGGCCAATGTTTTAAATACAAGTTGTTTTTTCTAGAGTAGAAGTGGCTTGAAGGTAAAACTGAACGAAATGAAGAGCACAGATTCGTGAATTATGGATCTTATGTGCTGCTATGTGGTCTTGTGGTATGACACTCGCTTTCGGATCGGAAGATCCTGGATTCGAGCCTTTCTCGGCGAATAGTTGAGTCCTTGGAAAATGATCTTAACTCACATTCACTCAACGTACGTAGGTGTAAAAATGAATACCTAGCTGTCAACTGCGTTGTCTCTGTCCGAAGAAATTGTAAAATCGCCTAACAGGCGTCATGTCTCGTTCTACATGTTACGTGTTGCTGTTGGCCAGGGACACCTTGTAAAGCACATTGATCACGTTGAGTGGATATTGCCTATATAAAAAATCTCAAAATTTTATTGATGATGCCAGATGTGTCATTATTTTCATAACTTCAGTGCCGTACTCCTAAAAAACTCGTATTTCAAAAATCGGCCTGAAAAAAAACAAACGTCCTTAGAATATCGATCGACAGGACGAATTGTCCTGGCCAATGTTTTAAATGCAAGTTGTTTTTTCCTGACTAGGAGTCGCTTGAAGGTAAAACTGAACAAAATGAAGCACACAGATTCATGTCTTATGGACTGATGATGCCAGATGTGTCATTATTTTCACAAGTTCAGTGCTGTACTCTGGGGAAAAAACTCGTATTTCAATATTTGGCCAGAAAATGTCCTTAGAATATCAATCGGAAGGACGAAGTTTCCTGGCCAATGTTTTAAATACAAGTTGTTTTTTTTTTCAGAGTAGAAGTGGCTTGAAGGTAAAATTGAAAGAAATGACGGAAACAGATTCATGTCTTATGAACTGATGATGCCAGATGTGTCATTATTTTCACCAAAAAAATCGTATTTAACAATTTGGCCAGATAAAAAACACGTCTTTTTAATATCGATCGACAAGATGAAGTGTCCTGTCCACTGTTCACAAGTTCAGTGCTGTAGTCTGGAGAAAAAAAACTCGTATTTAAAAATTTGGCCAATGCTTTAAATACGTTTATTTTGTTTTTTTCCTGACTAGGAGTCGCTTGTAGGTAAAACTGAACAAAATGAAGGACACAGATTCGTGAATTATGGATTGATGATGCCAGATGTGTCATTATTTTCACAAGTTCAGTGCTGTAGTATGGGGAAAAATAACCTCATATTTCAAAATTTGGTCAGAATAAAAACACGTCCTTTTGATTTTCACAAGTTCAGTGCTGTACCCTGGGGGAAAAAACTCGTATTTCAATATTTGGCCAGAAAATGTCCTTAGAATATCGATCGGAAGGACGAAGTTTCCTGGCCAATGTTTTAAATACAAGTTGTTTTTTCCAGAGTAGAAGTGGCTTGAAGGTAAAACTGAACGAAATGAAGAGCACAGATTCGTGAATTATGGATCTTATGTGCTGCTATGTGGTCTTGTGGTATGACACTCGCTTTCGGATCGGAAGATCCTGGATTCGAGCCTTTCTCGGCGAATAGTTGAGTCCTTGGAAAATGATCTTAACTCACATTCGTTCACCGTACGTAGGTGTAAAATGAGTACCTAGCCGTCAACTGCGTTGTCTCTGTCCGAAGAAATTGTAAAATCGCCTAACAGGCGTCATGTCTCGTTCTACATGTTACGTGTTGCTGTTGGCCAGGGACACCTTGTAAAGCACATTGATCACGTTTAGTGGATATTGCCTATATAAAAAATCTCAAAATTTTATTGATGATGCCAGATGTGTCATTATTTTCATAACTTCAGTGCCGTACTCCTAAAAAACTCGTATTTCAAAAATCCGCCTGAAAAAAACAAACGTCCTTTTAATATCGATCGACAGGACGAATTGTCCTGGCCAATGTTTTAAATACAAGTTGTTTTTTTCCTGACTAGGAGTCGCTTGAAGGTAAAACTGAACAAAATGAAGCACACAGATTCATGTCTTATGGACTGATGATGCCAGATGTGTCATTATTTTCACAAGTTCAGTGCTGTACTCTGGGGAAAAAACTCGTATTTCAATATTTGGCCAGAAAATATCCTTAGAATATCAATCGGAAGGACGAAGTTTCCTGGCCAATGTTTTAAATACAAGTTGTTTTTTTTTCAGAGTAGAAGTGGCTTGAAGGTAAAATTGAAAGAAATGACGGAAACAGATTCATGTCTTATGGACTGATGATGCCAGATGTGTCATTATTTTCACCAAAAAAATCGTATTTAACAATTTGGCCAGATAAAAAACACGTCTTTTTAATATCGATCGACAAGATGAAGTGTCCTGTCCACTGTTCACAAGTTCAGTGCTGTAGTCTGGAGAAAAAAAACTCGTATTTAAAAATTTGGCCAATGCTTTAAATACGTTTATTTTGTTTTTTTCCTGACTAGGAGTCGCTTGTAGGTAAAACTGAACAAAATGAAGGACACAGATTCGTGAATTATGGATTGATGATGCCAGATGTGTCATTATTTTCACAAGTTCAGTGCTGTAGTATGGGGAAAAATAACCTCATATTTCAAAATTTGGTCAGAATAAAAACACGTCCTTTTGATTTTCACAAGTTCAGTGCTGTACCCTGGGGAAAAAACTCGTATTTCAATATTTGGCCAGAAAATGTCCTTAGAATATCGATCGGAAGGACGAAGTTTCCTGGCCAATGTTTTAAATACAAGTTGTTTTTTCCAGAGTAGAAGTGGCTTGAAGGTAAAACTGAACGAAATGAAGAGCACAGATTCGTGAATTATGGATCTTATGTGCTGCTATGTGGTCTTGTGGTATGACACTCGCTTTCGGATCGGAAGATCCTGGATTCGAGCCTTTCTCGGCGAATAGTTGAGTCCTTGGAAAATGATCTTAACTCACATTCGTTCACCGTACGTAGGTGTAAAATGAGTACCTAGCCGTCAACTGCGTTGTCTCTGTCCGAAGAAATTGTAAAATCGCCTAACAGGCGTCATGTCTCGTTCTACATGTTACGTGTTGCTGTTGGCCAGGGACACCTTGTAAAGCACATTGATCACGTTTAGTGGATATTGCCTATATAAAAAATCTCAAAATTTTATTGATGATGCCAGATGTGTCATTATTTTCATAACTTCAGTGCCGTACTCCTAAAAAACTCGTATTTCAAAAATCCGCCTGAAAAAAACAAACGTCCTTTTAATATCGATCGACAGGACGAATTGTCCTGGCCAATGTTTTAAATACAAGTTGTTTTTTTCCTGACTAGGAGTCGCTTGAAGGTAAAACTGAACAAAATGAAGCACACAGATTCATGTCTTATGGACTGATGATGCCAGATGTGTCATTATTTTCACAAGTTCAGTGCTGTACTCTGGGGAAAAAACTCGTATTTCAATATTTGGCCAGAAAATATCCTTAGAATATCAATCGGAAGGACGAAGTTTCCTGGCCAATGTTTTAAATACAAGTTGTTTTTTTTTCAGAGTAGAAGTGGCTTGAAGGTAAAATTGAAAGAAATGACGGAAACAGATTCATGTCTTATGGACTGATGATGCCAGATGTGTCATTATTTTCACCAAAAAATCGTATTTAACAATTTGGCCAGATAAAAAACACGTCTTTTTAATATCGATCGACAAGATGAAGTGTCCTGGCCACTGTTCACAAGTTCAGTGCTGTAGTCTGGAAAAAAAAACTCGTATTTAAAAATTTGGCCAATGCTTTAA
>NC_088372.1:1233050-1243050 GCF_034508935.2 Berghia stephanieae | reverse complement strand
GTAGTAGTAGTAGTAGTAGTAGTAGTAGTAGTAGTAGTAGTAGTAGTAGTAGTAGTAGTAGTAGTAGTAGTAGTAGTAGTAGTAGTAGTAGTAGTAGTAGTAGTAGTAGTAGTAGTAGTAGTAGTTGTAGTAGTAGTAGTAGTAGTAGTAGTAGTAGTAGTAGTAGTAGTAGTAGGAGTAGTAGTAGTAGTAGTAGTAGCAGTAGTGTTAGTAGTTGTAGTAGTAGTAGTAGTAGTAGTAGTAGTAGTAGTAGTAGTAGTAGTAGTAGTAGTAGTAGTAGTAGTAGTAGTAGTAGTAGCAGCAGCAGCAGTAGTAGTAGTAGTAGTAGTAGTAGTAGTAGTAGTGGTAGAAGTAGTAGTAGTAGTAGTAGTAGTAGTAGTAGTAGTAGTAGTAGTAGTAGTAGTAGTAGTAGTAGTAGTAGTAGTAGTAGTAGTAGTAGTAGTAGTAGTAGCGGTAGCAGTAGTGGTAGGGGGAGCATGAGGAGGAAGAGGTTGAGGAGGAGGAGGAAGAGAAAGAAGAGTAGTATCTAAACCAATGGCATCAAAGAGCTTGCCATTAAAGCATTCAGATGTTATTATCATTACCTTTAATTTCGCCGTCATAACAAATTGGGTGAGACCAGCATTGATATTGGGACACTGTTTTGAGATTAAAAGTAGACAAAAAACTCATCAGAAAATTACTCACACAAACCGTAGCCATCGTTAACTAAAAGCCTGTCACTGAGAGCGTCGTCATCGTTAACTTATAGCCTAACACTGGCCAAAAAATGAAGTCAAAAGACAAGTCTTTGGCCATAAAAGTAAACAAATCTTGAGTTGTGTTCAATAGTTCAACCAATGGGACCACTTGTTTCAATGATCACTACTAACACAACCCACTAGACGGTGCAAAAACCTAAAAAAATTACGTCAAACCTCAAGTCCTATATGGTTCTAGTGTCAGACAATAAGTTAACGATGACTACGCTAAGAGCCACTAAGACCCATATTTTGATGTCATTTTTACGTTTGTGTACCCCTAGTGAGTTGTCTTTAGAACCGCTTAAGTAAACAAGTGATCCCATTGGTTGAACTGTTGAATACAACTCAAGATTTGTTTTCGTTTGTGGCCAATGACTTGTCTTGTGCTTGACGTCATTTGTTGGTCAATGTTAGGCCATAAGTTCTCCCTGTCCCCAAGAAAGACAAGGTCTCTTGTATGAATCATCTCAGACCTGCAGCCCTGACATCTATTGTTATGAAATTTTTTCGAACGACTTTTGCTGAAAAAGCTTAATCTCCAGTTTGGTCCCCAATATGACCCCTTACAATTTGCATATCAACCAAATAGAAGTGCTGATGATGCCATTAACCTTTTGTTGAATAATATTTACAGTCATTTAGATAAACCAAAGGCATATTGCAGAATTCTTTTTATTGATTTTTTTTCAGCATTCGACACGATTAGGCCCCATTTACTTGTTAAAAAGCTAAAATGTTTGTATTTAAATCCCCATTTGATTTCCTGGATTCTAGACTTTCTTTTAGAGAGAGCACAATTTATAGAAATTAATGGAAACAAATCTAATAAAATAATTACTAATAACAGAGCCCCTCAAGGAAGTGTTCTCTCTCCTCGCCTCTTTACGGTTTACACAAATGACTGTACAAGTAACTTGGTTCCAATTTTGAAATTTGATGACGACACTGCCCTTCAAGGGTTAATATTAAAAGATGATGAAGCGGCATACAGATCTGCGATCGACAGATTTTTTGGTTGATGTGAAGATAACTCCCTGAAATTAAATGTAGGAAAAACCAAAGAAATGATTTTTGATTTTAGAACGAACACAAATTCCATCAGTCCGCTCAAAATTAACAATCAAGCTGGTGAGCACAAGTTTTGGTTTATAAATATTTGGGTATTTTAATTGCAGTGGCATTTACAAACGGATGCTGTTATCTCTAAATTGAACAAAAGAATGTATTTTATTCGGAAACTTCCGATAGTTTAGAGCCAGTTACTAAATCACTACGCGTCATTACGGGGGAAGTGACGTCAGGACTGTTGAAGAGTATTCACTACGATTATAATTAAATGACTTCAAAGGTGAGGAAAATCAGAGAGCGCCGACATAATGACCGACGTCTACATATATATGCAGGTCTGACATCCGAACCCAACAGGATGCAACAGTCGTGACGTCACTTCCTTCGTATTGAAGCAAAGTAATATTAGTAACTGGTTCTAAACTATCGGAACAATGGCGGACGCCCTTCTGAATTACTTCTACGACGAGCATAAAAGTGTATCCAGAGGAGAAAAATATCATAAAATCTGATCATGTTTTGACTTTTATACATTCTGATCACATGACATGTGAAAATGTTCTAGCCGGCATGAAGAATTAAAAAGTACCGATTTTCTTTGTTTAGAACCAAGCTGCTGGTTGCTGGGCGGACATGACATCAGACTATTGAGTCGTATTATGGGCCTATTTTAACATTGTTGTACTATAATGGACAATAATATTTTGTGTCAATTACTTTTTGAGATGTCCAATAGAACAACGAGCCCAAAATAAATTGGATTATCAGACCTGCAAATAAGTACATGTCGCTAATGACCATTGTGTTAATGTGCGGCTATGTGGTCTAGTGGTATGACACTCGCTTTCGGATCGGAAGGTCCTGGGTTCGAGCCTCGTTCGGCGCATAGTAGAGTCCTTGGAAAAGGCTCAATACTCACATTCTCTCACCGTGCTCAGGTATAAAATGAGTGCCTGGCCGTCAACAGCGTTGTCTCTTTCTGAAAAATTATAATACCGCCTAAGAGGCGTCATGTTTCGTTCAACATGTTACGTGTTGCTGTTGGTCAGGGACCCTTTGTAAAGCGCTTTGAGCACATCTAGTGGATATTGCTCTATACAAAAGCTCCAGTTTTTTAATATACATATTTAAACCCGTTCAAAGTTTAGAATAATATCATATTTTAGGATTGTTGTTTAGTTAACTATTTCCGTATCTGCCATTTTCAGAGTATTTCCCCCAAAACTTTACATCCACCCAACACCAAAATAAATTTTTCTTACTGGAACAAAAAAAAAGCAACAAGTACATTTTATACATTATAGGGAATGAGATTAGCGGAAGAGTAGCGTCCCTTCATTGGACGTCACCTTACAGAGAGAACGTCAAAATGGTATTACGCATGCGTCTCTCTCGTCCTCACTTCAGTGAAGTGTCTCATGCCCTTTCACCGGATTCGAGTACGAGAGACGCATGCGCACAACCAACACGACGTTCTCTCTCTAATAACTTTTCCGCCGGTGACGTCCAATCAAGGGACGCTACTCTTCCGCTAATCTAATTCCCTATATTTTTTCTACAAAGTGATTTCACCAACACAGAGTCAAGTTTGTAAAGCTATAATTGTTTTAATGATTTAAATTTTGTGATGTACAAAAGAAATTAGAATGACAAAATTGTTAGTTGGATCGTAACGAATGTGACGATTTTCATATGGATAGTAAGGAGAAGGTTAACTCTCTCCTTACGGCCCTTTTCTTATACAAAATAAAAATAGATTTATTTCACTCAAACTCAAAATCTGTTCGTTTTTGCTATACAAATTCTTTTTGCTAAACTTTCTCTTCAACACAGTGTTACTATACATTAACTCTCGCAAACATTTTTGTTCAAATATTATGATGTACAAAAGAAATTAGAATGACAAAAATGTTGGCTGCATCGTAACGAATGTGACGATTTTCCAATGGGTGGTACGGAGAGGGTTAAGGACGTTCAGGACACTTTTCATAAATTGCTATCGGGAATGAGATTAGCGGAAGAGTAGCGTCCCCTTGATTGGACGTCATCCGTAGTCTGTGACGTCACCAGCGGAAAAGTTATTAGAAAGAGAACGTCATGTGTTGGTTGTGCGCATGCGTCTCTCGTCCTCGCGGAAGACTGGAATAACCCATGAGTCAGCCATTTGAGCTAAAGCGAGGTGACACTTGCTCAAGGCCACACAACGCAGCGGGAGGTGATCGAACTCGGTACCTTTCGGGTACGAAGCAAAGACAGTACCGCTGAACCACGCTGCCCCATCACAAAAAGATCTTGACAGCCTTAAAACTCTGGCCCAGGACCGTGACGATTGGAAACACCAACATGGATAAAGTGAGCAGCTATACTCATCGAAATGTTTTAAAACTCTGTGATTGAATCATACAATTTCACAGCAAACGTCATTCGGACTGCGAGGCTCACTACTTCTACTACTACTACTACTACTACTACTACTACTACTACTACTACTACTACTACTACTACTACTACTACTACTACCACTATTACTACTACTACTACTACTACTACTACTACTACTACTACTACTACTACTACTACTACTACTACTACTACTACTAATACTACTACTACTACTACTACTACTACTACTACTACTACTACTACTACTACTACTACTACAACTACTACTACTACTACTACTACTACTACTACTACTTCTATTTAAATAAAAATACAATTTCGCGTGCGATTCTGTTTTCGCATAATTTTTAATCACAATCTAGACATCTTTCGCTTAACTCTCTGATTTTAAAAATCCCAGACCCAAAAAAAAACAACAACAAAAAAAACAAAAAACAAAAAAAAACAAAAAACAAAAACCCAAACAAACACAAAATCAACATTCTATGTTTTCTTTCATCAACTGAATATGTTGCAATCTTATGGTTTTCAGTGTCATTTGGTACGAAACAAAAACAAATATAACAGCTGCAAAAAAAACAAAAAAACAAAATACCAAATACTGAACGTTTCGGGCTCAAAAGCCTTCTTCAGCCAACAAAAAAAAAAACAACAGAGACATAAATACATTACTAAATTCCAGATAGACGACAAGTATATTTTGTAGTGCCTCTCTGTATAAAAATCATGGAAAGTAAAACAGCCTAGCATCGCTTTAACTAATGTAATTTGGTGTAAAATTTATCTTATGCTGAATCTAAATTTGCGAAAATGAATATTTTACACTCACCAATGGCTAAAGAGATGAAAATGAAACAGAGCAATTTCTGAGACGACTCCATATTGGTCGATGAGCACTTGATGTCTTCGGGCCGGCAAAGATATTCTTCAAACTGGGACGTCTCTCCAAGTGTTGGAGTTTCTCAAAATTATGAGATTTTTATAGCCCATTCCGTCTGTTGGTATCTGACGCAATTTTGGTAACACGATAAATAGAGCGTGACGAATCGTATCTTTAACATGACATTTGAAACCTTTCTGAATTGACGGAAGTGTCTTTGTTACAATCAAGCCCGATATAATCCATACTGTTGCAGCTTTAGTTTTGGATAAACCCAACATCTGTGTGTGGCTGTGAGGGTTGGTGTGAGGGTTGGTGTGAGTGTTGGTGTTATGAAATGTCACCCTTCGCCTCAAAAAGGTATTAAGTCGGGTTGGTAAAGATGTTCAAAATTCAATTTATAGCCAGAAATATCAGACTTGTGTTGAGTTTGCATGTTTTATTGAGGAGATTGGATACCATATTTTAGGGTGCGAATGTTAACAATTTATATTTTTGACCAGTTTTAACATTAAATTAAGCTTTTATGCATCTGGTTCGTTCCGACATAATACCGTTTTGAGACGATGGGTCACAAATTGAGAAATGTGGGAGCCGGCACGGGTGCCAGATATAGATCTAAAAAGGCTAGGGCTATTGGTCAGTACTGACCCCCAGACGCTAGAACCTGCGTGTCAGTGCTGACGAACAGGCGCCTGGGGGTCAGCACTGACCAATAACCTGGTGTTATTGGTCAGTATTGAACAACAGGTGCCGCCGCCCACAGACAACCTCTCTTCGGTCTGTGCCACCGCCCGCCATTGATCAGCACTGACGAACATCGGGCCTGTTCGTCAGTGCAGACAAAGACCTCTTCGCACTTATTCGTCACTTCCTAAAGTAAAAAAACAAAAAACAATTAAAATCCCAGGCTTTCAAGGCCAACTTATCCGATGTCACTAAGCAACACTTGGTCACTTAGATACATTTGATGTCTAACGCGTAAGATCGTGGCCTTCGTAAAGTTATGGCCTGATACTTACCAAAAAATGACGTCAAACTGCCAGTCTATTGCCACAAAAGAAAACAAATCGTGAGTTGTATTCAATAGTTCAACCAACGAAATAACTTGTTTCCTTGAGCTCTACTAACAACTCACTAACCGGTGCAAAAACCAAATAATGACGTCAAACTGCCGGTCCTTTTGGATTTCAGTATCAGGCTATAACAAAACGATGGCTACGGTTAGATGCCATTGGGGCAACGGTATGACTGTCGTTGTTTCAAGCCACCATACGATTCTTTTTTATTTTATGTTGTCTTTGTGTGTATGTATTTTTGTTTTTCTTTTTTTTTCGTATATTTTCGTTATTGCCTAAATTAAAGAAAAATAGAGGAAACGTGTTATTTATAATACATTGTCCATTCTATTGATGAGGTTTTTTAAAAAATGTATTTGTTTTGTTTTTGTTTTTTGTCATGCAAAAAAAATAATAATAATAATAATAACGGAAAGGAGGAGAAACCTGATAACGAATAGATAATTCCATATTTTTTTTTTTTTTTTGGGGGGGGGGGGGGGGGGGCAGCGTGGCTCAGCGCTACGGTCTTTGCTTCGCACCCGAAAGGTACCGAGTTCGATCACCCGCCGCTGCACTGTGTGGCCTTGAGCAAGTCACCTCGCCCTAGCTCGACTTGCGGCGCTGTACTGCGGATGATGCCTAGGCGCTTCATATTCGTATTAGGATTGATTGAATTAATGCGATGGCGTTTCCACGTCTTCATATATTTCATCTCTGCCACTTTATCATTCATCGCTTTAACGTAATCGCAGTCCTACCGTCAGACTATATTGATGGTGTGCGTCGAGGTAAAGTGCTCACAACATCCGCAAGCCGTACCAACACACAAAACCATGTGTTATAGTCTGATTGAGATTGAGAAAATTTTGTGAGTAGTACCCAATAACAAAGAGTGGCGTTAATTTCGTTCCATCAATAAGTTAATTAAGGCTACGCGTTGATTTGATTGATTGAACACAAAAACAGCATCCATTGTAGCCTACAGCGAGTTCCATAATTTGTAGCTTTCTCCTGTCTCAGTGAGATGCGAGCAAGCCGAATTTCAAAATGACGGAATGAAAAAAGACGAGACAATGAAAGAGCTTCTCTTTCAGTTCTGGCGTCACGCATCAGTGAGCATGCGCGTTGGAGGAACCGAAATATAAGGTTGCCAGTTTGGCGTTTCAACATCAAATTTGGTATTTTTCTCAGGATTGAACAATATCATTTGATTAATTAATTGATAAATTTATTAAACAAATCTCACGTAAACCGATAAAAAAAGGTGAAACCAAGGGACTTCCTTGCGACTAGTATGGGACAGGAAATGCGGATTTATTTGTCGTAGAACAAGTTATTTCAAAAAATGGCATTTTTCCATAATTTTGGCACCGTCAGTACAGGCGCCAGACTGACCAATAGATACCAGTACCTATTAGTCAGTGCTGACCCCCAGACGCTGGTGCCTGTTCGTCAGTACTGACCCCCAGATGCTAGCGTCTGGGGGTCAGTACTGACGAATAGTCACTCCGATCTAAAAATGTGCGAATGAAACTGCGCATGGCAGAGCAAGAAAGAGAAACAAACAAACAAACAAACAAACAGACAAAAAGCATCCCCAAAAATCAGGTTTTTCGACTTGGATACAAACCTCAGACCTTCTGATTACCAGTCAGGCTACCATAACACCACAGATTTTAACCTGTAGTTTGGACGATTTCATTCCTGTATTCTTTAAAAGAGTACTCGTTTTACGGTGTGAGCCCTCGCTTGCAGCACACAAGACAAACATTGAACACGAAAAGGACGAGGATCAGGACTTTACAGAAGCTCCATTTTTATTTTTGTAAATATGAAATAGAGAAATAAGAGACCAGGCACTGGTGTAAGATAAAGATCTGAATAAAGTGTGTGTGACAGTACGAGACAAATTAAGACCAGGCACTGGTGTAAGATAAATATCTAAAAAAAAAATGTGTGCGAGACAGTACGAGACAAATTAAGGGCAGGCACTGGAGTGAGATAAATATCTCTTTAAAAAAAGTGTGTGCAAAACAGTACGAGAAAAATTAAGGGGCAGGCACTGGAGTGAGATAAATATCTAAAAATAAAAATGTGTGTGAAACAGTACGAGACAAATTAAGAGCAGGCACTGGAGTGAGATAAAGATCTGAATAAAGTGTGTGTGAAACAGTACGAGACAAATTAAGGGCAGGCACTGGAGTGAGATAAATATCTCTTTAAAAAAAGTGTGTGTAAAACAGTACGAGACAAATTAAGGGGCAGGCACTGGAGTGAGATAAATATCTAAAAATAAAAATGTGTGTGAAACAGTACGAGACAAATTAAGGGGCAGGCACTTGCATGAGATAAATATCTAAAAGAAAAAGGGTGTGTGTGACAGTACGAGACAAATTAAGAGCAGGCACTGGAGTGAGATAAAGATCTGAATAAAGTGTGTGTGAAACAGTACGAGACAAATTAAGGGCAGGCACTGGAGTGAGATAAATATCTAAAAATAAAAATGTGTGTGAAACAGTACGAGACAAATTAAGGGGCAGGCACTTGCATGAGATAAATATCTAAAAGAAAAAGGGTGTGTGTGTGACAGTACGAGACAAATTAAGAGCAGGCACTGGAGAGAGATAAAGATCTGAATAAAGTGTGTGTGAAACAGTACGAGACAAATTAAGGGCAGGCACTGGAGTGAGATAAATATCTAAAAATAAAAATGTGTGTGTGAGACCGTACGAGACAAATTAAGAGCAGGCACTGGAGAGAGAGAGAAATATCTATAAAAAAGTGTGTGTGAAACAGTACGAGACAAATTGAGGGGCAGGCACTGGAGTGAGATAAATATCTATTAAAAAGTGTGTCTAAAACAGTACGAGACAAATTGAGGGGCAGGCACTGGAGTGAGATAAATATCTATTAAAAAGTGTGTGAAACAGTACGAGACAAATTAAGGGCAGGCCCTGGAGTGAGATAAATATCTATAAAAAAAAGTGTGTGTGAGACCGTACGAGACAAATTAAGAGCAGGCATTGGAGAGAGAGAGAAATATCTATAAAAAAGTGTGTGTGAAACAGTACGAGACAAATTGAGGGGCAGGCACTGGAGTGAGATAAATATCTATTAAAAAGTGTGTGTGAGACCGTACGAGACAAATTAAGAGCAGGCATTGGAGAGAGAGAGAGAAATATCAACAAAAAAAAAAAAAAAAGTGTGTGTGTGAGACAGTACGAGAGAGCAGGCACTGGTGTGAGATAAAGATCTGAATAAATGTGTATGAAACAGTGCGAGACAAATTAATTATCTATCTATTGATAGAACGAAGTTGACGTCCCTCACGTCTTTGTTTGTTTTTTTCACATAGAAGTCCCAGGTTTGAGAAGTTGTTTTTTTTGTTGTTCTTTTTGTTTTTTCCAAGATGAGGGTCATTTTAATCGGTCACTATTTGAAGGACGAGTTTTCTGGCCAATTTTTTTAAATATTATGGGTTTTTCTAGATTACGCTGAATAGTGGTTTAACTCTCAACTTACCAGCCATTTTCAGGATTTTCCCCAAAACTTCATACCAACTAACACAAAAATATATATTTTTATAACTCAAACACAATAGCAGTAAAGTTCTTGCGATACATAATTTCTTTAGCAAAACAGGCTCTAAAACACACTGTGTTCATTTTCTTTAAATTTTATGAGGTTCAAAAGAATTTGAATAAGAAAAAAGTTGGTTGTATCGTAAGGAATGTGACGATTTTCCTGTAGTTGGTAAGGAGAGGGTTAAGGAAGAAGACAACATGTGACCTGATTGGTTGAACTATTGAATGCCCTGTTTACTTTCTCTGGGTGGTCATCTTCGA
>NC_088372.1:1188050-1228050 GCF_034508935.2 Berghia stephanieae | reverse complement strand
TTTCAAACCTCAGCTACGAAGATAGACTCAGAGCATTAGACCTCCCTGGCCTCATGTACAGAAGACTCAGAGGAGATCTAATTGAAACTTATAAATTGACCAACGGCCTCTACAAAGTAAACGTAGAAGATTACCTCACATTTAACAAGGACAAAAGAACAAGAGGCCACTGTTATAAACTTGCCAAACAAAATTGCCATTTAAACATCAGAAAAAAATTCTTTAGTCAGCGAATTGTTGAGACATGGAATAGCCTGCCTGAAAAAATGTAATGTATTTTTATGTCTTCATTGTATTTTGTTGTTGTTGGCTGAAGAAGCGTTTTGAGTCTGAAACGTTCCGTTTCTTGGTATTTTATTGGTTTTATTTTGTTCAAAGGAGTTATATCATTTTTATATATTTTGCTTATTTTTTTTTCCCTTTTTTTTGTTTTTGTTTTTGGCAGGAGTTTAAAGCTGTTAAGTGTCCAGCAGAAGAATTGTCAATCACCAACGCTGTCATCGTCAATGAGAATGACTTCAAGGACGTCAGGTACGTCACTTGTAACCCTTGAATAAAATGTCAAAATAGGGTTAGGGTTAGGGCACCCGTCTGTCAAGCATCAGTAACACACTTTATAGTCACCTGGAACAACTACAAAACACGTCTAATTTCTATATCATGGCACAAGACCGAAGGGCTAGAGCTCAGGTGGTCGCTGGTTCGGATAAGTAAGTAAGTCTGTCAAGCGAAAAGGCTGGTACTGGTTATTAATCCATGAGACTTGCTTTTGACTTATGCCTCTTGGCTCCTGGCAGAGCATAGGGCCTCTACAGCACTATTCCATCTTTTTCTGTCCTTGGCACAGACCTTTGCCTCACTCCAGGTAAGATTGGAGACGCTCAAATCTTGGTGAAGTCTTCTCCTCCAAGTCTGTTTTTGGACGACCCCGTTTCCTCTTGCCCTGTGGGTTCCATTCGAGAGCCTGCTTGGTTATATTACATGGCTCATTTCGCAGGGTATGGCCAACCAACCCATCGTCATTTTCTGCGTCTGACCTGGACATCCATTTGCTCTTTGTTTATTCTTGTCAAACCATTTCAACCTGAGGATTTGTCAAAGACAGCGATTGGCAAAAGTATATTAATCCATAGTGTTGTTAAAAGCTTTTACTGTCCCATTTTCTTCCTTTTTACTGGAGATGAAATGACCGAAATGTGTCGCAAGCACTGTAAAACCTTAAAAAAACAAACGTAAACAAATGGCATAAACCACTATAAAGATAACAAATTCATGCTTACTTTTAACATACTGACCAAAAATGTATTTGCCTCAAGATTTTATAACAAAAATGAATATAATATAACAGCTTCGAAAAAGAACAAAATACCAAACACTGAACGATTCGGGCTCAAAACCCTTCTTCAGCCAACAAGAAAATACAATAAAGACAAATGCATGACTAAATTCCAGAGAAATAAACGGTCTGTGTTTGGAATTTGTTTTTTTTTTTAAGCTGTTCTATTCATTTTTGTTTATGACTTTTTACAGCCCACTTCTTCTAGTAGTCTAGTATCACTTTGCCTCAAGGTTGACATTTTCTTGGAATCTTTCCTCAATGTTGACATTTTCTTGGAATTTTGCCTCAAGGTTGACATTTTCTTGGAATCTTTCCTCAATGTTGACATTTTCTTGGAATTTTGCCTCAAGGTTGACATTTTCTTGGAATTTTGCCCCAAGGTTGACATTTTCTTGGAATTGCCCCACATCAGGTGTGAGCTGTTTTGAATGTTTTTGAATATTTGAATGAAGTGAAGCTTTTCAATAAAGTATGAATTGTTTCAATTGTAATTTTTTATAATTTTAAAAAGAATGATCTATTTATTTATTTGTAATTGTTTGTTTCAGCCATATTTACGTTACCTGTGCTGGAAATGCCAAGTTCTTGTTTACAGTTCAACCCCACTCCAGCATCCCTCCAGGGAAGCTTGGATTCAACGCGTCACACGTAAGTGTCTTTGTCTTTGGCCGTGCCAACATTAGTTTAAAGTAGTAGTAATAAATATACAAATATGAATTTATTATAAATAACGGCTTCAGAATAGAACAAACTACCAAATGCTGAAGCGTTTTTATTATTGTTATTATTTGTATGGCTATGTGGTCTAGTTGCATGACACTCCTTTCGGATCGGAAGGTCCTGGGTTCGAGCCTCGCGCATAGTTGAGTCCTTGGAAAAGGCTCTTAACTCACATTCTCTCACCGTACTCAGGTGTAAAATGAGTACCTGGCCGTTAACAGCGTCGTCTTTGTCCGAAAAATTGTAATATCGCCAAACAGGCGTCATGTCTCGTCCTGCATGTTAAATGTTGCTGTTGACTAGGGACCCCTTGTAAAGCGCCTTGAGCACATTTAGTGGATATCACTCTATATAAAAGCTCAATTTTTGCCCAGAGCTTGTGTTTTACACGAGAATGAGCGCTGTATAAATGTGTATTATTATTGTTGTTGGTGTTGTTGTTGTTGTTGTTCTTCTTATTATCATTTACATAGGTTTTGTTTTTTTATTTGCTAATTTTTTTTTTTTTTTTTTTTTCAGCGTAAGTGGGCAGGTATTATGCTCAATGCGGATGTGATGGTGCAATCTGCCAGACTGAACACCCGCACCCAATCCATCGGCACCATCGTGTTGGAAATGGATCTGTGGGCCAAGAAAGGGTGAGGGCATGTTTTTCATTTGATTATTTATACCAAAAAAAAAAACAAAAAAAAATATCCTTGTAGCAGTAAAACGTTAACATTGTAGTTATTATAAATTTTTTTATGTTTTGTGGAAGGGGAATACTTAAACAGCAAGAAATAATTAACAATGTGAAATTGAATGTCAGCTTCAATTTAATATACGAAAACAGATAAAATGGATGGTTCGGGTTTCCCGTTTATCAACAAAGCAGGATGAATGAAACACTACTTCATGCTGTTTTTGTTGATAAAGTGAAAACCCGAAATGTCCATTTTGTCTGTTTTGGTATATTAAATTGAAGCTTACATTCAATTTCACATTGTTATTTATTTCTTCGAGCTTCGAGCAGCAACATTTACATAAATGGCGAGAGGAAATTGAATGGAAGCTTCAAATTAATAAAAAATAATAAAGAATAGAGAATTTATGTAGCTGTTTTTGTTTTTTTAATTATGCTAGTGACAAATTATTTATTTTATAAAGCTATGTAAAGTGACTTTTCTTTTTTCCCTTTTGGAAACTACGAATTTTTAAAAATTTCAAGTTGGCATCTCTGCAAGTGATTTTAATTGTTGGTTTTATTTCCCAACTTTTAACTCTTTCAAGTCCAATTTAAAGACTGAACTGTTTAAAAAAAACCCAAAAAAACTTGAGCTTTTATATAGCGCAATATCCACTAAACGTGCTCAAAGTGCTTTACATGGGGTCCCTGAGTAACAGCTACACGTGACATGTAGAACGAGACATGATGCCTGCTAGGCGATATTACCATATTTTTTCTGACAGAGACAATGCTGTTAATGGCCAGGTACTCATTTTATACCTGAGTACGGTGAGAGAATGTGAGTAAAGAGCCTTTTCCAAAGGACTCAACTATACGCCGAGCGAGGCTCTAACCCAGGACCTTCCGTTCCGAAAGCGAGTGTCATACCACTAGACCACATAGCCTTTACTTAATTTAGTTTATTGTTCTTCAAACCAAGCTTTCAATGCTGTAGTTTTTATTTTATTTTCCCTTTGTGAGGTCGCGTTTTATTGTAAAGCACCTTAGATCATGAATGAATTCATGGAATTTGCACACTATACAAGTGATTTGTTATTATGATTGTATTCACATTCCCAGACAACAGGCCTTGACTGTGGACAGCGACAAGGCAGCCACAGAGTTCTCCATGAGTTTTGGAGGCCGTGCCTTCACGGTGGACGAACCTCTGGTGTTCAAGTATGACAAGAAATTGTACGCAGCCCGAGTCAAGGAAATTGAAGGTGGGATAGCGAGGGGGGGGGGGGGGGGGGTTCTTTTATTTTAAAAATTTTATTCAAAACATTTTTTAAAAAATATTTCTTTTTGGACACATGTGTTTGTCTGAATGTGTTGTTTAAGTGTTTTCTTTGCGAAAAAGAAAAAAAAAGAGATTTTAGATTGTGCAATATCTACCCATCTTGCTGAAATGGCTTTACAAGGGTCCCAAGACAACAGCAACACTCAGCATGTAGTGTGTCATGGCATATGTAAGATTTTTCTACAGAGAAGATCTACAAATTATCTCTGTCGTGTATCTGGAATTTAGTAATGCATTTATTGTTTTTGGTTTTTTTGTTGTTGCTGGCTGAAGACTGGTTTTGAGCCCGAAACGTTCCGTGTTTTGTATTTTGTTATTTTTTTAAAGCTGTTATAATCATTTTTCTTTATTATTTTTTTACAGTCCACAGCTTCTAGCAGCCTATTATCACTTTAAATGAGTTTATATACTTATTCAATGCTGATGGATTTCCTCGGATCCGCTGAAATCCGCGATTTTTGTGTCAGAGGAGGAATTTCCTCCTTAAAAAAAACTGACATTTTCCTCAATCAAATTTCCTGGCTTTGAGAGATTTAATGTGTGGTGGAACAAACTGGTGCAGCTTCCCCACTATCCAGAACATAGCTAGAGTAGTTTATCATCTCAATGGCTCTAAAAGTGGGGGTTAGTGAAGTCAACATGCGGCGTAAATAAAACCATTCATAATTTTCCTCCTTTTCCCCTTTTTGGCACAATCAGCACTGATTATTGATTCTTTTCTTTTTTAATTCCCAGTTTTGGATTATTCGGCTGTCAGTGCAGACGGCAAGATGTCCGGCAAGCCCAAGATGGCAGAGATCGGCCTTCTGACTGGCAACTCAAACATTGTCTTTGAGAAATTGGAGGGATCTCTCCTCAACTTCAGTGGAAAGTCCAAAGGGTAATTAAACGTTTGAAATGTCATTTGTCTCTACTAATTGAAAAAGAGGGGGGGGGGGTGCTGAGGGCTACCAATTGTGCCTTCAAGAGCCTTGCTGTATGTGGGGATTGCTGTGTTATAAATGCCATCCATTATTAATATTATTGTTGTTGTTGTTATTATTATTATTATTATTATTATTATTATTATTATTATTATTATTATTATTATTATTATTATTATTATTATTATTATTATTATTATTATTTTATTATTATTATATATCTTTATCTGTGAGACATCTTTCCAAAGGGTAGCGAGCAATTGCTGTTGTCTGTATAATGCAATAGAAACTGGTACCAACAGTACCTTCTAGAGCCTTGATATATGTGGGACTTGGTGTGTTATAAATGCCATCCATTATTAATATTATTGTTGTTGTTATTATTATTATTATTATTATTATTATTATTATTATTATTATTATTATTATTATTATTATTATTATTATATATCTTTATCTGTGAGACGTCTTTCCAAAGGGTAGCGAGCAATTGCTGTTGTCTGTATAATGCAATAGAAACTGGTACCAACAGTACCTTCTAGAGCCTTGATATATGTGGGACTTGGTGTGTTATAAATGCCATCCATTATTAATATTATTGTTGTTTTTATTGTTATTGTTATTGTTCTTCTTCTTCTTCTTCTTATTATTATTATTATTATTATTATTATTATTATTATTATTGTTATTATTATTATTATTATTATTATTATTATTATTATTATTATTATTGTTATTATTGTTATTATTTTTATTATTATTAATATTATTATTATATATCTTTATCTGTGAGAATTTGGAAAATACGTCTTTCCAAAGGGTAGCGAGCAATTGCTGTTGTCTGTATAATGCAATAGAAACTGGGATAATGGGCTTTAATATGAAAGTCTCAACAACAACAATTAAAATCAAACCAGGTATGCCATTACATTGCATTTGATGAAGATCTTTCAATTATAAACAACAACAACAAATTGTGTCAGTGCATGACATAATCAGTCGGAAGATAAAAATTTTGGATTTGCATTTTTTTGCATTCTCTGAAAGAATATGATCCCCAGAGCATTTTAATCTTTATTTGAAGTAAATCGGGTGATTTTTCATGAAGTTATGGTCAGATGTATGGGAAAGGTATCCAGCACCTTTTCTCAAATTTCATACTTTTTCAACTTGACTAACTGTAAAAAAATATTAAGAAGTAAAATTAAGCTTTGATATTTCCTGACAATGTACAAAAAAAGGTTAATTTAATAATTTATGACAAGAACTAATTTTTGATAAAAGTTGACCTTCTAACTAAACTTGGCAATATCTCATTTCAAACCTTTTCACCATCCGACTGATTATGTCATTCACTGTAACAAGTGAACAACAATATTAGTTCAATGATTTTTTTTTCCATTTCCAATTTCCAGGAAATCTTCCCACCAGTCCATCATCAACCCTGATTGGGATTTCTCCAAGTTGGGCATTGGAGGACTGGACAACGAATTCAGCTCCATCTTCCGAAGGGCCTTCGCCTCCAGGGTCTTCCCACCAGACATCATCGAACAGCTCGGCATGAAACATGTGCGGGGAATTCTACTTTTTGGGCCACCCGGTACGGGAAAGACTCTGATGGCCCGTCAGATTGGAAAGATGTTGAACGCGCGAGAACCTCAAATCGTCAACGGTCCTCAGATTTTGGATAAATACGTTGGAGAATCGGAAGCGAATATCCGTAAGCTTTTCGCTGCAGCTGAAGAGGAGGAGAAGAGATGCGGAGCGGCCAGCGGCCTTCATATCATCATCTTTGATGAGATCGACGCCATTTGCAAAGCCAGAGGCTCAGTGGCCGGCAACACAGCCGTCCACGATACCGTTGTGAACCAGCTGCTGACCAAACTGGATGGCGTGGAGCAGCTGAATAATATCTTGGTCATCGGTGAGTTGGTGCATTGCATGATGGGAGATGTGTGCTTAGAAGGATTAAGTCTGTTTAAACTCATCCTAGATCAACTTTTACTGATTCGCTTCTGTTATTTTTTCCCTTGTTCGTGTAATTTTGAGTTTTTCACCCTTTGGTAAATATACTTTGTTTTTTTTTTCTCTTAAAGTTTTCATTATTTTTATTTATTTTACTCTCTCTTTACCGATCATTATTTTGAAAATATTTTCCTTGAGGTGTCATGCCTGCTCTTTACAAACGAAGTGGCTGAGCAGTTAAAGCATTGCATTGTGACCTGTATGGTCCCGGGTTCGAGCCCCGCTTCAGGCATTTACATTTTTTTTTCCTTGGGCAAGATTATTAACCCCCCAATTTGCTCACTTTGGACAACATCGGTGATTCCTGTTGACATCAGACATCTTGTTTGATGAATTATCTATCTATATTCCTTCATGGAATGCCTAGGCGACGATATCTTCGGAAGGGCATAAATAACATTTGATTTACATATTGAATGAAAGAGGCTGATTTAATGTAGGTCTGTAAACCTTCACCCATTTTCTCGTATTGCCAGGTATGACCAATCGTAAAGACATGATTGACGAAGCCTTGACCAGACCTGGCAGGCTAGAAGTCCAGATGGAGATCGGGTTGCCAGACGAGCACGGGCGTGTCCAGATCCTCAACATCCACACCGAGACCATGCGTAACAACAACAAACTGGCGCCCGACGTGGATCTTGCCGAACTCGCCGCTCTCACCAAAAACTTCAGCGGTGCCGAGATTGAGGGTCTCGTCCGAGCTGCCTCGTCCACAGCCATGAACAGACTTATCAAGGTGGGTGAAAGTGAAAGCTCTCTCTGTGTGTGTGTGTGTGTGTGTATGTCTCTATCTCTCTAAAGGCTAATTCAAGTCCAGATTGGAGGGGATTTTGATAACGCCTGTTATGTTATTATATATCTGGCAAATTAGATTTTTTTGTAATATAATGCTCTGAAACCGCTAGATCAATCGTCACCAAATTTTGCATGGTTGATACCACTAGACAACATAGCCGCCCATTCTTACAGTTGTAATCAAGATTTTTATTCAAATTATGTGATGTACAATGAAAATAATCTGAACAAGAAAATAATATTCACTGTATGTATCGTAACACGTGTGACGATTTTCCTGTAGTCGGTAATGAAAGGCTTAAGAGCACATATTAGGCTTTTAACGAAATCGGGTCGAACGAGACGCCGAACGCCGAACCCGAACGGATCTAGCCTTCTCACGTGACCATGAACGAGATCTGGATAGTGAAGACTGTGTTAGGGGAGGGGGAAGGTCAGTGTCATTCAATAATATATAATTGTGCATGTGGCGCTCTACCCTAGATACGGAGAGAAAATTATAAATTGATTACGGGGGAAGGTGGGAAGAGGGGGGGGGGGGGGGGGGGGGGGGGGGGTTGACCCACAAACGACCGAGGTGTTGGGCTTCGGGTAGACCATAATACGAAATCAAAGAGAAAAGGCCGCTGGTACTTGGATGGTGGAAATGGTTGGGGGTTGGGGGGTTGTGACAATCAGCATGGGATGTATACACATCTAGGATTTCATATAGATGTCGCTGATACACATTAATAATAAAGGCAATAGATGACCAGGGATGTGTAATGTGTGTGTATTGTTTGTATATGTTTGTGTGTGTGTGTGTGTGTGTGTGTGTGTGCTTGTGTGTGAAAGGGATTACACAAAAACACCTTCCTCTGTAGCTTCCAAATGATTACGTATACGATAAATTTGAAAACCACATTGTTTGAATCAGCTTGCAAAAAGGAGAACATTTATCTTTGTTTCACAAAAATAGGCTTAAAATAACATTTTTTTTCTAGTAGATTGATTTTAAAATAAATATTGCTCAAATTTTAAAAAAATTTAATGATAATTTCTTTATTTCCCGGTCGATTTTCTTGATTTATATCTCATTTCTCAATTCTCAATGCGACAAGCACACTGATGTATCTCGTGTGATTCAAAAGCGTTTAAAACACCAATTACGTTGTTTTAAAAATATACTGAGAGTCCTCCTCACTAATTAATTCCTGAGCGTTGAGACGGTGACGCAACTATTACATACAAGACCTTGCAGTCGAGTCTGCAGGGCTTTTGGGTTACACAACCACTATTTACCCATTGGTCAGCAGTACTCTCTGATGTATACAACACTCACCGCCTTTACGCAAAGCCGCCTGCCCATAAATCAAGAGATGATCTCCTAACTGTTCACAAGCGAACTGTCAAACGAGCAATCGATGATTGGATAAGAATCTCAAGATCTCATATAATAAGGTAAGTTTTGGAAAGGTGATATCCCCCCAGTCAGTGTATCTCCCCACCCGTCATCGGACAGAACTTTCATTGCGTTATATCATATAAGCTCCGCCTCCTCTTTCTATTCCGGAGTGACGAGATTAGACGAGAGGACGCGAGAAAAAACTGATCACGTGTCCGTTCAGCCGTTCGTTCGGTGTCTGTTCGGTGAGCAACTATAACTCGGTATTTACTTTTACTTTGGTTACATTTTGGATCCCCTTGACGAGAAAGTATTGGACTGGAACCCTCAGGGCCCGAGATCAAGGGGAAGGCCACGGGTAACGTGGAGAAGTGAATGCTTGGGTGGTGGATGGCTCAGATGTTTTTGTACATGATACCGTTTTGTGTGTTGATACATTATATCCGGCTGGTGGATGTTGTGAGTATTTCACCTAAACACATAGCATCAATATGATGCTGTCTTTTTTTTTTTTTTTTGGTTTTTGTTGTTTATTTTTGTTGTTGTTGTTGTTGTTTCTTTTATATTTTTTTCGTTTGGTGCTGGTTGCATGCAGAATTTGCCTTTGTACATAGATGTTTATTTAATTTGTTTGTTGTGTGTTCCAGGCCACATCAACGGTCGTCGTGGACGAAGACGCCATAGAGAAGCTGTTGATTAAACGGTCCGACTTCCTCCAGGCTCTGGCCAATGACATTAAACCTGTAAGGCAATGATACAATACACACGTGTTGTCCTGTGTGTGCTCTATCTCTCTCTCTCTCTCTCTCTCTCTCTCTCTCTCTTCTCTCTCTCTCTCTCTCTCTCTCTCTCTTCTCTCTCTCTTTCTCTCTCTCCTCTCTTCTCTCTCTCTCTCTCTTCTTCTCTCTCTCTCTCTCTCTCTTCTCTTCTCTCTCTTTCTTTCTCTTCTCTTCTTTCTCTCTCTCTCTTTCTTCTCTTCTCTCTCTCTCTATCTATCTCTCTCTCTTCTTCTCCCCCCTTTCCTCTCTCTCTCTTCTTCTCTCTTCTCTCTGTCTCTATCTTCTCTCTCTCTTCTCTTTCTCTCTCTCTCTCTTCTCTCTTCTCTCTCTCTCTCTTCTCTCTCTCTCTCTCTCTCTCTCTCTCTCTCTCTCTCTCTCTCTCTCTCTCTTTCTCTCTCTCTCTCTCTGTTCTTCTCTCTTCTCTTTCTTCTCTCTCTCTCTTCTTCTATCTTCTCTTTTCTCTCTATCTCTTTCTCTTCTTCTTCTCTCTCTTCTCTATTCATAATTTTTTTTTTTTTGTTTATTTATCTATGTATTTATATTTATTTGTGACATTTATTTTTTAAAAATTGTATTTTTTTTGTTAATCATTGATTTATTTGTTTATCTTTTTTTCCCCCCCACGTTTGTTTACTTCAGGCATTCGGCAGTAGCAAAGAGGAGCTGGACAAGTTCCTGGCCCAAGGCATTCAGACATGGGGAGAGCCGGTCACTCGGGTGTTGACCGATGGGGATCTGGTCACTTCACAGATCAAGACCAGCACCCAGACGCCTCTCATTACCATGTTACTGGAAGGTAGGTGGTTCGCATCCCTGCCAACCCTTCCCTGCTTTTGGCGGAATCATTCCTATTTTTCCTTCTTCCTTTCCACTATTCCGCCATTGCCTCTAACATTCCGATTTTCAAAAAATGAATGATGATAATAGTAAGAAGAAGAAGAAGAAGAAAAAAAATAATAAAAATAAATAAAATAAAATTCCCTTTATTCATCCCTAAGGGGAAAATTGTCTTTAGGGTCTATTCCAAGGGATGACTGGAATTACCCAGGCGTTAGCTGCTGTGCAGCGCCGAAAAGTGAGTTAGGGCGAGATGACTTGCTCAAGGCCACACAACGCAGCAGCGGGTGATCGAACTCTGGACCTTTCGGGTACGAAGCAAAGACCGTACCGCTGAGCCACGCTGTCCCAGGTTGTTTTTTCAAAAATGGTTGCCAAGAGATGGCTAAGTAGAAAAATTAATTACACCCCTTTACCCCTTCCCCTTTCCATTACCTAACACATACTGTTTTTATGTGTTTGGTGGCAAAGTTGGTGGTCACTTTGATACAGAATTAATAAGATTCCTATTTTTTGTCTCAGATTCCTATTTTCTGATGTTATGAAGAAAAAAAAAATTGTAATATCGCCTAACAGGCGTCATGTCCCGTCCTACATGTTAAATGTTGCTGTTGGCCAGGGACCCCTTGTAAAGCGCTTTGAGCACGTTTAGTGGATGTTGCGCTATAAAAGCTCTATTATTATTATTGTTATTATTATTATTATTATTATTATTATTATTATTATTATTATGATTCCCCTTTTAGATTGTGAAGGGTTGGCAGGTCTGGGCTAGTGCAGATCCCAACAAGTGTGTATTAAACGCTGCCAGACAAAGCAAGAAAGAAAAATACAAGACAAAAAAACCCCCCGAAAAACATCCCAAATGATCGGTCTGCCTGTGCAGCTATGCGGTCTAGTGGTATGACACTCGCTTTTGGATCGCAAGGTCCTGGGATCGAGCCTCGCTCGGGAAAAGGCTCTTTACTCATATTATCTCACGTACTCAGGTGTAAAATGAGTACCTGGATGCTAACAGCATTGTCTTGTATTAAAAATATTGTAATAATATCGCCTAACAGGCGCCATGTCTCGTTCTACATGTTATGTGTTGCTGTTGATCAGGGACCCTTTATAAAGCGCTTTGAGCACATTTAGTTGACATTCCACTATATAAAGGCTCAATTTGTCGATAATGATTTTTAAAACTTCCAAGCAACAGAAAAAGCTCTAAATCTAGATTAGATTAGATATAATAGTCCTAACATGTCACTGTTGTGGGTCATTATCATGGCCAGTTTTAGCTCTTTTTTTTTTTTTTTACTTAAAATTGATAATTTATATTGTAAAGTGCCCAGAGCTTGTGTTTTACACGAGATTGAGCGCTGTATAAATGTGTATTATTATTATTATTATTATGAAAATTTGATCGTTATGAGGAATTAATCAAATGCACAATAATCAATGATTGGTGAATACCATGACTGACACTTCATTTTAAATCGCTTTTCATTTGTATTCTAGTACGGATATTTGATTTGTTTACAAAATAAAATTCGAACACATCCCTCGTCTCTTTGTGTTACAAAAGGCCTCTGTAACCAAAAATATTCTAAGATCTAAAATATTATTTTATCCATGCAAAATTTGCCCCACGAATACGTTTTAAAGCGTTTATTACTTTTTCAAAATCCTATAAGATATCCTTCTAGCATTCCTTGTTTTAGGGTCACGGGATTTTGCATCCATTTGCATAAGGTTCTAATTTTCCACAAAAAATTTCTGATTCCGATTTTTTAATGTAAGTTTTTTGGGGGTTTTTTTCTGTTTTAGTTTGTTTTGGGTTGTGCTTTTTTGTTTGTTTGTTTGTTTGTTGTTTTTTTTTCAAATTTTAAAGTTAAATCCCTTTTTTTTTTTCTTCTTTTGTTTGTCGTCTTCTCAATTATTTTTTTTCCTTTTGCTCGATCTTTATCTTTTCTCTTTTTTTTTCTTTCTTTATTTATTTTGTGTCACATTAGTTTTCAATTTTTATAATATGTTTCGATATTATTTTTGTACATCTCAGGACCTCCGGGTACAGGAAAAACGGCTCTCGCTGCCAGAATAGCCAAAAACTCAGATCTTCCCTTCCTGAAATTGTGTACGCCAGAAAACATGATTGGGTACACAGAAGCTGCCAAGTGTCAAGTCATTAAAAAAGTAAGTCTTAGTCACTTCTTCTTCTTCTTCTTCTTCTTCTTCTTCTTCTTCTTCTTCTTCTTCTTCTTCTTCTTCTTCTTCTTCTTCTTCTTCTTCTTCTTCTTCTTTTTCTTTTTCTTCTTCTTCTTCTTCTTCTTTATCTTCTTCTTCTTCTTCTTCTTCTTCTTCTTCTTCTTCTTCTTCTTCTTCTTCTTCTTCTTCTTCTTCTTCTTTGCATTCGCTCTGATGGTAAGTCTGCGTGGGGTTCCTAACCTCCCATCGTGGGCAGGCGGGGTGGGGATCCTGACGTCCCATAGTGGGCTTGGAGGTACTTACTGTGTCCTCTATCCCCTACTGGGTGGGGTTCCTGACCTCCCACAGTGGGCTGGGAGGCACTTACTGTGTCTTCTATCCCCTACTGGATGGGGTTCCTGGCCTCCCATAGTGGGCTGGGAGGTATTTACTGTGTCTTCTATCCCCCTATATCTGCTCTCCAACTTGCTATCTGCCTTTGTCTTGTGAAGCGAGTGCTCTAAATGAGCTATCGAGACCATTGTGGTTGGGAAGGAGAGGGTTAATTGTTTTAAGTCCTGGTGCAGAGAATGGAGCTCCCGAGGGCTGATTTTTACTGTGTGACTTCTACTGAGCAGTGCTGATGGTTTTCCTCGGATCCGCGGAAATCCGCGATTTTGGAGTCTAGAGGAGGAATTTCCTCCTTTTAAAAATTACATTTTCTCGAAACAATGTGCTAGTAATGAGAGAGTTGATGTGTGGTGGAACACACAGGTGCAGTTTTCCACTCTCCAGGAGTTAGCTAGAGTATTAATGATAGTCTATCCTCTCCATTGCTCTAAAAATGGGGTTTAGTGCAGTAAAAATGGGGCTTAAAGGCAATTGTTCAACAGTTTCCTACTTTTTCACTTTTTGTCACCGTCAGCACTGACTGAGGAGATAATGTAATTGTAATATTTGAAAGGGCATTGAGCATGGTGAAATGATTAAAAAAAAACCTTGTGTAAATGTGAATATTTATTATTTATTTATTTATTATATATTTATTCGCTTACATCTTTTCAGATATTCGACGACGCCTACAAATCACCCCTGAGTTGTATCATCGTAGACGACATTGAAAGACTTCTGGGTAAATTTATATATATTTCTGTCTTTTAATAAGAGACTTGTCAATTTCATGGGAGAGGAACAGGGCTTTAAGCTAAAAAAAAAACAAAAGAAACCCAAGCAATTCTATCAGTATTGTTATAATCCTGTTGTTTTTCATGAATTTTGTCTGGGTAAATATATATTTCTGTCTTTTAATAAAAGACTTGCCAATTTTGTGATGGCGAAAAGGAGAGGGTGTTAAGCTAAAAAAAACAAAACAAAACAAAACCCAGACAATTCTACCAATATTGTTATACTCCTGTTGTTTTTCATGAATTGTCTGTACCAATGGTCAAATTGAGTGGAAGCTTCCATCTTCAATGTAATCAATGGAGACATATAATGTGGACTTTTCGAGTTTCCCTCTTTATCAACAAAACAGGATGAATGAAACACTTACAGACGAATGATAGATGAGAGGGTTTAGCGTCATTGACGTAAATAAACAGAATAATGATGAGACCGGAAATAATAGACGGGTCTCCTTAGCACAGACGCTTGAATTAAAATAGAATACAGTATATTTTTATATCAAAGGTGTGCAAGTAATTTTCTCGGAGTCTTTAAATGTTGTTTAACTCTTTCCTTACCAGCCATTTTCCGGATTTTCCCCAAAACTTCACACCCAGCCTATACAAATTTTTTTTTTTTTTCTTCACTCAAACACAAAAGCTGTTAGTTCTTGCTATACATATTTTTTTTTCCGGCTAAAAGAGCTCTTCAGCACAGTGTTAACATACTTTAACTATAGCAAACATTTTTGTTCACATTTTATGATGTACAAAAGAAATTAGAATGAGAAAAATGTTGGCTGTATCGTAACGAATGTGACGATTTTCCTGTGGGTGGTAAGGAGAGGGTTAAGAGTTTTTTAGCTTGAAATGTTCCGTGTTTGGTATTTTGTTCTTTCTTGAAACTGTTTTATTCAGTTTTTATTTATTACTTTTTCCACTCCATAACGTCTAGCAGCCTTGCCTTGTATCACTTGTGCTTATTGCTTTGAACTTTTAAGTTTTAAAAAATACAATTTAGGTGTTGGGTCGGTATGACATTTCAGTTTAAAAATTTTTTTTTTAAAAAGAGAAAAACTTGAGCTTTTGTATAGCGCAATATCCACGAAATGTGCTCAAATCGCTTTACAATGTAGAATCAGACCCTGTGCAATAATACAATTTTTTGCCTGGTAGAGACAACGCTATTAACGACCAAGTATTCATTTTACACCTGAGTACGGTGAGAGAAAGTGAGTAAAAAGCCTTTTTCCAAGGACTCAATTATGCGCAGAGCGAGGCTCGTACCCAGGACCTTCCGATCCGAAAGCGAGTGTCTTACCACAAGACCACATAGCCGCACAGAAAAATTCTTGAAGATGGTCGGGAAGGAGAGAGTTAATCCTGTTTTTGTTTTGTTTTGTTTCCAATCCACAGATTATGTACAAGTCGGTCCCCGATTTTCAAACCTGGTTTTACAGGCCTTGTTGGTTTTGCTCAAAAAAAATCCTCCCCAGGTAGGTACTGTTCCAGGAACGAATTAATTTTAAAATGATTTTGATTATTACTCTCTTATCATCCTTATGCGGTATGAAGCAAAGCAATATAAAATGGGTGCAAGAGTGCCGGCCAATTGGATTACCGAAAAAAAACGTCGCCGGCTTTTTGCGATTTGGATTTGATTGATTGATTTTTTTTTGTTTGTTTTTGTTTAGGTCCAACAATCGGGTCGGGTACGTCCATATGATTCAGCGAAAATTTTGAATCACGATGCTACTGTGACCCGGAAATGATAGTTATATTATTAAATTTGAACCATGAATCTTGCAGGCTTTTTCAGATTATATGTCTGGTCATAAGTAGACTTGCAGGCTTTTTGAGGTCCAGTTGCTTGCACCCATGATATAATTCTACAGTGTTAAATATTAAAAAGAAAAGTTTTAAGACGTTTTTTTAAAAGAAATCTGCATCATTATTGTCTCTGACATATCTTGGAAGGGAGTTCCAGATAAGAGGTGCCGAATATTCAAACGCATTCTCACCAATTTTGTTGACAGACTCGGTATATTCAAAAATGTGTCGGTGCGTGTGACATAATCAGTTCAGAAAAGTGAGTGGAGCAGGCACTTATGTTGGTAACAACAAGAGATGAAGTGAGTAGGAAAGTGCCAGAAGACAACAGAGAATGAAAAATGTTCGCGGCAGCGATGGGGTTTTGAACCCGTGACCTTATTGGTATGACAACTCCGCCTTGTCGGTGAGAGCATGACTCTACCGCACACATGATCAGTTGGAAGGTGAAAATTTTGGATTTGAATTTTTTTTCCTTTTTCTGAAAGAATGTGCTCCCCAAAGCATTTTAATCTTTATTTGAAGTAAATCAGGTGATTTTTCATGAAGTTTTGGTCAGATGTATGGGAAAGGTATCCATCAACTTTTTAAAAATTTCATAATTATCAACTACATTACCTGTAGAACAATATTGATATTTCCCAAAAATGTACAAAAAGGGGAGATTTTTGGAGTAAAATATTTTTAAAACTACCGGGCGTGGAGGTTTTGTCGCTGACAAGGTAATACATGAACATTTCTTCCTTTTGGTTGTAAAATTTCATATGAATATGACGAGTACTTTTCCCGTATTTTACAAAACACCATCCTAATTTGCTCTTCAAGTTTCAATCTTTTAATCCATTTATTACGCAAGATACAACCAAAGGTCGAAAAAAAATGCCGAAAAAGCGTCCCATATTTTCGCGTTTTTTTCCTTTTTGCGGGTCATCCAAATAAATGACACCTTTGAAACTGTATAACTTGTTTATTTATGAATGGATTTTCAAAATTCAAAAACATTTTTACTCAGTGGAGATAGGGCTTTGATTTTAGACAAAAATTTTCCTCAAAAAGAGAAAAAAACATTTTTCATAGTCATTGCTACATTTATTTACGTATATTATGTTTATGTATGTATCATTGTCGGCATTTTATACGTCTGTACAAAAATTTCCTTTATTTTTAGTTTTATTATTATTATTATTATTATTATTATTATTATTATTATTATTATTATTATTATTATTATTATTATTATTTATTATTATTATTATTATATTATTATTATTATTATTATTATTATTATTATTATTATTATTATTATTATTATTATTATTATTATTATTATTATTATTATTATTATTATTATTATTATTATTATTATTATTATATTATTATTATTATTTATTATTATTATTATTATTATTATTATTATTATTATTATTATTATTATTATTATTATTATATTATTATTATTATATTATTATTATTATTATTTATTATTATTATGTTATTATTATTATTATTTATTATTATTATTATTATTATTATTATTATATTATTATTATTATATATTATTATTATTATTACTATTATTATTATTATTATTATTATTATTATTATTATTATTATTTAAATCAATATTGTTTGTCTTACCATTCAGGGTCACCGTCTGCTGATTATCGGAACCACATCGCGTAAAGACGTCCTAAACGATCTGGAGATGCTTTCCCTGTTCAAGACCATCGCCCACGTGAGTTCGGTCAGTACGGGCGAGCAGCTCCTCAATGTCCTGGATACCAGTGAGGCCTTCTCCGACAGGGAACTGCAGTACGTCACCAGTAAAGTGGAAGGCAAAAGGTAATGACGTCGTCCATGTTATCTGTGGGAACATGAATAAATATATATTAATGTTTGATGCTTTGTAATGCGCTTTGAGCACGTTTAGTGGATATTGCGCTTTATAAATTTTGAATACTGTGGAACATTAACATGACACATTTTTTAAATTTATTCCACTTTAACATTATATCTTTTCTTCTCTTTTTTTTCACTCCAGATTGTTTATCGGCATCAAGACTCTACTTACAATCATTGAGATGGCCAGACAGGTAAGCACAAATCAGGTGGCCTCTACCTGTCATTGTATGTCTGGGGCTTTGTCGTGGCACTCGTCCTCTGTCTGGGTGGGTCCCGGGTTTGTGTCCCCCCCCCCCCCCCCCCCTCCTCGCGCTCGGAGTGGAGTAAAGTCTAGTCCTCGTAAATGGCTCTTTACTTGCATTCTCTCTCTGTAAAATCAAGTAAAATTAGTATTTAAGCCGTTGTCTCTGTTAGGAAAAAAAAATTGGAATATCGCTTTATTGGCCATGTGTCTTGTCCTACATGTTAAGTGTTGCTGTTTTCTAAGGACTCGTTGTAAAGAACATTGAGCTCAGCGAGTTGATATTACTCTGTATAAATGCTCAAGCTAATTGTCATTGACAACTTTTCGTTTTGAATGGCATATTTTATGATGGATTTTGTCATTTGCCTAAGGTTTTTAAAAAAACAAATTATGTGTCTAAAAATACATTTGAAAAATTGAAAAGTTATCATGGGTGCCAGTTTTCCGGTTCATGCCCGAATTCCAGTTTCGCGATATCTCGAAGTTAAATACCTCCAGTTTCAGTGTTTTGAGTAAAATGAGCTAATAGCATCGGTAAATATTCGAAAGCGTGATTCAGCTACCTTTTCAGTGTATGGAGGTAGATTCATGAAACCGGAACTCTCTTTGGTCAAGGCCTCGGCCTCGGCCTGTCCAACCCCGTGTTTACAGCCTCGGCCTGTCCAACCCCGTGTTTACAGCCTCGGCCTGTCCAACCCCGTGTTTACAGCCTCGGCCTGTCCAACACCGTGTTTACAGCCTCGGCCTGTCCAACACCGTGTTTACAGCCTTGACCTGTCCAACCCCGTGTTTACAGCCTCGGCCTGTCTAACCCCGTGTTTACAGCCTCGGCCTGTCCAACCCCGTGTTTACAGCCTTGACCTGTCCAACCCCGTGTTTACAGCCTCGGCCTGTCCAACCCCGTGTTTACAGCCTTGACCTGTCCAACCCCATGTTTACAGCCTCGGCCTGTCTAACCCCGTGTTTACAGCCTCGGCCTGTCCAACCCCGTGTTTACAGCCTCGGCCTGTCCAGCTCTGTGTTTACAGCCTCGGCCTGTCCAACTCTGTGTTTACAGCCTCGGCCTGTCCAACCCCGTGTTTACAGCCTTGATCTGTCCAACCCCGTGTTTACAGCCTCGGCCTGTCTAACCCCGTGTTTACAGCCTTGGCCTGTCCAACCCCGTGTTTACAGCCTTGACCTGTCCAACCCTGTGTTTACAGCCTCGGCCTGTCCAACCCCGTGTTTACAGCCTCGGCCTGTCCAACCTCGTGTTTACAGCCTCGGCCTGTCCAACCCCGTGTTTACAGCCTTGACCTGTCCAACCCCTTGTTAACAGCCTCGGCCTGTCTAGCCCCGTGTTTACAGCCTCGACCTGTCCAACCCCGTGTTTACAGCCTCAGCCTGTCCAACCCCGTGTTTACAGCCTCGGCCTGTCCAGCTCTGTGTTTACAGCCTCGGCCTGTCCAACCCTGTGTTTACAGCCTTGGCCTGTCCAACCCACAGTTTACAGCCTTGGCCTGTCCAACCCGGTGTTTACAGCCTTGACCTGTCCAACCCCGTGTTTCCAGCCTCGGCCTGTCTAACCCCGTGTTTCCAGCCTCGGCCTGTCTAACCCCGTGTTTACAGCCTCGGCCTGTCCAACCCCGTGTTTACAGCCTCGGCCTGTCCAACACCGTGTTTACAGCCTTGACCTGTCCAACCCCATGTTTACAGCCTCGGCCTGTCCAACCCCGTGTTTACAGCCTCGGCCTGTCCAACCCCGTGTTTACAGCCTTGGCCTGTCCAACCCCGTGTTTACAGCCTCGGCCTGTCCAACCCCGTGTTTACAGCCTCAACCTATCCAACCCCATGTTTACAGACTTGGCCTGTCCAACCCCGTGTTTACAGCCTCGGCCTGTCCAACCCCGTGTTTACAGCCTTGACCTGTCCAACCCCATGTTTACAGCCTTGGCCTGTCCAACCCCGTGTTTACAGCCTCGGCCTGTCTAACCCCGTGTTTACAGCCTCAGACTGTCCAACCCCATGTTTACAGCCTCGGCCTGTCCAACCCCGTGTTTACAGCCTCGGCCTGTTCAACCCCTGTTTACAGCCTCGGCCTGTCCAACCCTGTGTCTACAGCCTTGGCCTATCCAACCCCGTGTTTACAGCCTCTGCCTGTCCAACCCCGTGTTTACAGCCTCGGCCTGTCCAACCCCGTGTTTACAGCCTTGGCCTGTCCAACCCCGTGTTTACAGCCTCTGCCTGTCCAACCCCGTGTTTACAGCCTTGGCCTGTCCAACCCCGTGTTTACAGCCTTGACCTTTCAAAACGTAGGCCTATGCGCATGTCTAGGCTTGCTTACTACTTCCTCTCTGTACCAGTCAGTCTTTGTTTTCTCTCATTCATTGATAGATCTTGATCTAGCCTTCGGTGCGCTCTTTTCAATCGTTCTAAGTTGTTGTATTCACTCTGGACTCTAGACATGATAATGGTATAAAAAACGGTGATGAAATAAGAGTAAAGATTATGCTGCATTTTCAGTAGGAACATTTTCATGTTTGGCAAAGTGTCGAGATTTTAGTTTCAGGTTTCAGCACTTCTTCCTGCTGGCACCCATGAAAGTTGTGGGTAAAATTTAGACTTAATCCTGTGATATTTGAGTGTTGGTTTTATGGGTATTTATTTGTTTGTTGATAATCTAATCATTATTTAATTTTTTTTTTTTTCAATGTGTTTCCATTGACAGATGGATGCTGGGCAAAGAGGAGAGAAACTCATTGAACTGCTACAAGATGTCGGGGCTATTGAATATTCATGAACGCGTCCGACCACCACCACCGTCTCATGCAAGGAAATCAAACTGTGATCTTATTATTATCATACAAACTTGGTGGAAGAATCAAATTTGTTTTGTTTTTTCTTCAGGTTTTTAAATTTGTCCTATGAATATCAATATGAATGAATAAGATAATGCATTCTTTTATTCCTCTCGGACACCAGACGCACAATAGCGAGTTTTGCATGAAAAGAATTTTCCCCTATTGTTTGTTCTGTGATTTTGGTGTTGGGGTTTATGATAAAAAAATGATGTGTGAATTTTAAAACCCGATATTAGTAATAAAATGATAAAAAAATTATTAAAGCTTTGTTAAGAACTTAAGTCCAGATTGACATGTGGAGTTGATTTGTATTTATCGTGTTCAATTATTGCATTGAAAATAGAAAAACAATTAAAATGTTGTTGATTTAAATATTGCATGATCTGTGATGACTAACTTTAAACTGAATGAAAATGTTTTGTAGAAATAAGTATAAGTGGTGAATGATTGTCAGACATTTTAAGGGAAAAAAAAACAAAACACAATGTTACAGAAAATTTGAATTTGATATGGGAAACAATTGATATTAACGAATTGCGTATTACGAGAGAAGATGGAAATGATACCAAAAAAAAAAGGGAAGCTTTGATTTAATTCACAAAAATTCCACATTATAATCAATTTTTCTTTACATTATTTACAATGTTATTTTATTTACATTTTCGAGCTTGAAGGAGAGTGGAGTAAATCTTGATGTATTTTAAAATTTCATATGTCTTTATATTACTGATTTTTGTAGTCAAGCCATCTGGTTAGCTTCGATAATAGAATGAAAGTCATTGTGAGTCCTGAGTGTCTCTTAACTCATTCAATCCTAACACCGACTATATCCGTAGTTTACCCGGGGTTACTTTTACCCCATGCCTATTTATTACATTTTTATGAGACAAATTATAGGCGTCGTATTATAGCTAATGTTTTTAGTTTTTACATGTTAATGGTAGTTGAATAAAACTATCTATGTACATGCTCATTTTTGATACATTTTTTTTTCCAATTTTGAAAAGGAGCAAAAATCTCTAGGATTGAGTGAGTTAGTAAATTTACCTGACACCCACCCTATTGAATTGAAGAGTGGTTTTCCAAACCTCCCTGACTCCATTTCTTTTTTCCCATTTTGAGATATTGAGGATTATTTCCCCTAAACTCACAATCCCAGGCTTCAGGGAGACCCTACCGTTCTCTACTACTTAATATTGTGATCTACAATGCAAGATAAATTCCTCTTTCCAAGCCTCTCCCCGTCTTCCCCTCTCCGCCTTAATCCCCAAAGGATGTCATCTTATCATCTACTTCTTCCCCGTCAGCCAAACTCTCACAATATGAGACTCACTAACTCAAATCCTGTGTTAAGTTTTTGTGCATCAAAATCAAACACGGAAAGTTTTATTGGAAGTCAGAATATTCAGAAATCCCTCACCCACCACCTCAAAATGGTATTATTTCAGGTAGAAAAGGATAACAGCCATTATGCAGCACTGAAAATTGAGCTAGGGACTTCAGATGTTTGATCCACCAACCATCCATTTGCTATTTGCCTTAAATAAACTTGAATTTTGAATCTAATAATTCTCTTTACATCATCTTAAAAATCACCTAGACATTATCACTGCTTTGAGGCTTTTGGTCACATTTATTATTCTCCACCTGTCAAGAATTGTCATTATAACACCCCTCTCCTCTTCGTCTTAGGAAATAAACTAGTCCAAAAATAATGCATGGTGACCGCTAAACTTCACCTCGCACCGAACTGAACTTGTATTGAGTTGTGTCACTATAATGTGTTACATCACTCACTCAAGTAATAAAAACAAAGGGAAGTAATATGCAACAGTGTGATGGATTTTTGTTGTTGTTGTTGACACTTTAAATCAAATTAAAATCTATTTCTAGACTCAACTTACATAAAACATTATATTAACTCTTCTGATATTTTCATATTTACCAACTTGAACGATGATTTGATAGGAAATTGTACAACTGGGGTGTTATAATACAGTTTTTGACCCGTAATACTGAATGTTTCGAATGTTTCATAACCTTGGATATAGCCATTCCAGAGTAAGGCTAATTCCTCAGTCTGAAAATGCAATACAAGGTGAAAAACTGTATATTTTGATAAAATGTCATCGTGTGTGATTAAATCAAATTGTGGTGATGTGTTACATTCAGTGATGTGTTACATTCATTTATGCATTTGCTGAGGGGATTTGTAACTCTCTGCAGACCCGCTATTGTGAGGATTTTACCCACAATGCCATGCATGCTCATCTCAAAAACAACGTCACACTATGCATCATTTAATGTTTTTTCCACTTGCTATGCTTTACAATACAGCATAAAGTTTTTCATTTATAGCAATAACAAAGATTTTTATTCAAAGTTTATGGAGAAAAAACAAATCTTTTAAGGAAAAATACTCGTTGAATGATAACGAATGTGACGATTTTCTTGTAGTTTGTAAGGATAGGGTTGCGGGTGGTTGGATGGGAGCATCACCCTTGAATCATATACCTATGATGTTCGCATGGGTGTACGATCCGATAGTGATGTCGTTTCTTCTTCTCTTTACTAGCCTATCCTGCTTCTTTGGTTTGTGATTGTATTTTTGACAGGGGATATTTTTTTTTCTGTAAATCTTCTGCCTGTTTGTTCTTGGTTATTTATAATTTAGCTTATGATATCTTTAGGTTATGATTTTGATTTACATTTGTACTATTTTTGTTAGATTGCTTGTTTTTTTGTTTCAGCGGTCTCTCATATAACCTCAATTGTGTTGGAAGAGACCTAAAGCAACAAACAAACAAAAAAAAAAGGATAGGGTTAAATGATATTCGTGTTTTGTCGTGTACTGCATAACGTGAAGGAGTTTCAATGTTATAAATAAGCTAAATGTAAATCTTTGTTGGGTTTCTGGGTGGGATGCCCCGACCTCCCAGTGTGGGCAGGGAGGTACTTGTTGTGTCTTTTCTCGCCCTGTGTCTGTTTTCCAATTGCTTTCTGTCTTTGTTGTGGAATGAGATTATTTAGTTTTGTCCTGACCTTGGCCAGAGTTCCTTGGCTTGGAGGGAAACAGTCGAATGTGTATAGTTACAGTTTTGGGAGATGATATTTTTTTCCTTGTAAATCATCTCTATGCTCTGTACTGGGTTTTTTTTTTTTTTTTAATTTTAACACATCATTTGTAAACATTTGAGTGTGTTCCTCTTAGTGGGATCTTGTGCTGATGTCTAGGTGAGACTTTTAGGTAATCTCAAACTAAGTACATTGATGATTATGCTCTTGGAATCTACATCTGTTCCCTATTTGTACCATTCCCTTTTGTGTATTTTCCTCAAGTCCTTTTAATTGTACATCTAGAATATTTTTATTATCCAATTATCTTCCTTTTTACTGACGCTAATATGACCTAAATATGTTGCAAGCACTGTAAAATCTTTAAAAACAAAACAAACAAACAAATGATATTCGTTTTGTCATCTACTGTTGGGGCTGATGTGAAGGAGTTTCAATGTTATAAAGCTAAATACAAATTTTTGTTGTTTTTTTCTCCCAAATTTTCAAGCTACAAGCAGCATTATTTATTCCAATTCAATTTAGTCCTTAGCTTAGCAAAGACAGTTGCAACTGTTTGGATGTTCGTGGTGATAGCTTGTTCATGATTTTATTTTTATTTTTTTTAAAAATAAGATGACAGGCGTGTTTCATCTGAATAACCCTGCAAATCTGAGGTTTCCCCTTTTATCAACATAAAACATATGATGAATGAGACACAAAAAGAAAGACGAATAAGAGATGAAAGGATGGCATTACTGAGGCAAATAAACAAAGCCAAAGTAAAATAATATCTCTGTGGTTTTTTTAAATAATAATAAGTCGTGATAGTTTTAGATACATGTCGAGAGCGTTCACATACTTTGCTTATTCCCCTTGCCAACTCACATCCTCTGGTCTCTCATTGGTTTTTAATGTCTCATTGAATTTAGATTTTTTTTTTGTCAATAAATTTGGAAATCTGAAAAGTTGTCATCGTAAATTAAATTGAAACGTCTATTCCATTTTTCTTTTTTCTTTTTATCATTCTCATTTATTCCTTCAGGGGACCCCATAGCTCAGTTGGTAGAGCACTCGCTTCACAATCAAAGGGACCGAGATTGATCCTGGGGGATGTCTTGTCCATCCGGCAGTGGTTGGGTAGCTGGGTCTGTTTAGATCTGGCAGAAAGTACTTTGCGATTGACTAGCGTCCTATCCAAAGGGTAGCAAGCAATTTCACGCTATAGAAACCGGGATAAACTCCAGCTCCATGGGCCTGATGTGTTGGCTCTGAAGGACGACTCGTTAATTTATGTCTTCGAGCTTCAAGCAGCAACATTTTTACATTTTATTTTTATCCAATCGGATGACGATTTTACATTTTATTTTTATCCAATCGGATGACGATTTTACATTTGATTGTTATCCAATCGGATTGTCATTCTCTTTTCTTGGAACTTTATTGATGTTTATATTTATATTTCAATATTCCACATCATTATCTTTGTGATTATCATTATTATTATTATTATTATTATTATTATTATTATTATTATTATTATTATTATTATTATTATTATCATTATCATTATTATTATTATTATTATTTTATTATTATTATTATTATTATTATTATTATTATTATTATTATTATTATTTATTATTATTATTATCCTTATTATTATTATTATTATTATTATTATTATTATTATTATTATTATTATTATTATTATTATTATTATTATTATTATTATCATTATCATTATTATTATTATTATTATTATTATTATTATTATTATTATTATTATTATTATTATCATTATTATTATTATTATTATTATTATTATTATTATTATTATTATTATTATTAACGATAACTCCTCGTTGTAGTTTTAGCTATATGTTGGATGTGTTTCTGTTTTTGATAGCGTTGGTTGTAGATTGTAGAGAATTCTACTTTTTATTATAATTGTAAAATATATTCATTGTGTAGATGGACTCTTGGTGAAGTGTCTAAAATGAATTTATGTGTGTGATAAAAGTGATATCAGATGAGGTGATAACGTACAGAGATGGAAAATGAGAAGGAGACGGATATATTGTATGTATCTGTGTGTTTGTTTTTGTGAATGTGTGTGTGTGATGGGAAGAGAGAGAGAGAGAGGGAGAGAGAGAGAGAGAGAGAGAGAGAGAGAGAGGTTGATATGTTCTAATCCTACATTCATTCGAAGGGACCAACAATGTATAGTACGAAATAGAAATAAACAAACGAAATGCATATTATTATACTCTGTAGTAAGTTGCTGTTTCTATCAATGTCCAACATACGAAATAAAACTTTGCCATATTTCCTATGAACTGTGACACATCATGACTTGGTAGTTTTACCCCACGTTTGACAAAAAGGAAAGTAATGAAAGCAATTGACATTTTCTACATCTGTTCCCGATTTGACCCAATTCCCCTTTGACTTACTATTTTTCCTGGGTGATTTGATTGTAAATCTAGAATATTTTGTCTATTCCATTTTCTTCTTTTTACTGGTGCTGATACATATGACCTAAACGTGTCTCAAGCGTCTTAAAATCCCATTTGAATCAATTCCCCTTTGTCTTACCTTTTCTTGGGTGCTTTAATTGTAATTCTAGAACTTTTTACTATCCCATTTTCTTCCTTTTTACTGGCGCTGATATGACCTTAATGTGTTGCAAACTCCGTAAAATCCTTAAAAACAAAAAAACCAACATGTCATGATGTGTCGCAAGTCATGGTTTGTCCAAGTGTTAGATTTATCATGCATTCCTCTGAAAACTATGACTGCCATAATATGATACAGAAGGGGAGATAATTCATTCGCATCCCTATGAAAGGATTTTGTTTGTTTAAAAAAAAAAATTCTCTTCTTTTAAATACGTGTCAGGGTTGCCAACTTTCCATATATTTCCGTATTTCAGTCTGTTTTATATAAAACTTCAGTATATTTTTCAATCACCTGCTAAATGTAAAAAAAACCCAGTAAGTTTACAATGTCTTTTTACTAGAGTTCAGCACTCAGACAGGGATCGGTCAATGTGTTTGAGTACAAAAAAAATTCAGTAAATTATATTGACCTTCTGAATGGGAACGATCTATATTCAGGTTCAACGAGTCAGTGATCACATGATTTGTTGCTCTACAACGATTGGATAATGTATTCTTAATAAACATTAAACGCGCTGCTTTGTGTATGAAAGGTGTCAACCAACCTATGAGTCTAGCTGAACATTGGAGGTTTCCACAACAAGAAGAAGAAGAAGCTGGGTGGGGATCCTGACCTCCCATAGCGGGCAGGGAGGTACATACTGTGTCTTCTATCCCCTTATATCTGCTTTCCAACATGCTTTCTGTCTTTGTCTTGGAATGAGATTACTTGGTTTTGTCCTGGCCCTGGCCCGAGTCCTGGCTGGGAGGGAAACAGTCAAATGCATAGTTATTGTTTTGGGAGATGATATTTTTTTTTCCTTGTAAATCATCTCTCTGTTATGTATTATTATATATGTTATTTTTAATGTATAATGAAATGTAAGCATTTGAGTGTATTCCTCTTTGTTGGATCTTGTGCTTGTGTCCGGATGAGACATAGGTGATCTCAAACTAAGTACATTGGTGGTTTGCTCTTGGAATCTACATCTGATCCCTATTTGTTCCCATTCCCCTTTGTCTTACTTTCTCTTGGGTGCTTTAATTGTAATTCTATAACTTTTTACTATCCCATTTTCTTTCTTTTTACTGGCGCTGATATGACCTAAATGTGTTAAAGTGTCGTAAAACCCTTAAAAACAAAAACAAACAAACAACAAGAAGAAGAAGAAGAAAGTGACCAATCGTGATGTTAGATATTTCAAAAGCTGTTAACACTTTTCATTGTGTGGGTCATTTTGAGCACATTTTGCAATGTGACCAATTAATTCCAGCACATGGAAAGTTAATTCAGAAAAGTGGTTGGAGCAGGAACCTATGTTGATAATGACAAAAAATGAAGTGAGTAGGAAAATGCCAAAAGACAATAAGAGAATAAAAATTTTGCAGCAGATATTATAATTATAACTCCGCCTGGCCTGGGAGAGCGTCGGAGTGGTGGATAGCTCAGACAGTAGAGCCACGCTCTCTCGCCGCGGGTTCGAGCCCCCATCGCTGCCGCAAAATTTAAATTCTCTAATGTCTTCTGGCACTTTCCTACTCACTTCATTTCTTGTTGTGTAAAGATAATATTATAGATCATCCCCAGTGGCAGCCCTGACAACGTTTTTTTTTTTCCAGGCTACCTCCCATAGTGGGCAGGGAGGTACATACTTTGTCTCCTATCCCCCTATGTCTGGGTGGGGTTCCTGACCTCCCATAGTGGTCAGGAAGGTACTTGCTGTCTTCTATTCCCTTACATCTGTTTTCCAACATGCCTTGTGTCTTTGTCTTGGAATGAGATTACTTGGTTTTGTCCTGGCCCTGTCTGGGAGGGAAGCAGTCAAAATATATAGTTAGTTTTTGGGAGATGATAATTTTGTCCTTGTAAATCATCTCTCTGTTATGTACTGTATTATTTTTTCTTTTACATATGGATGATTTGTAAACAATTGAGTGTATTCCTCTTGGCGGGGACCTGTGCTTGTGTCTGGAGTGATCTCAAACTAAGTACTTTGATAGTGTGCTCTTGGAATCTACATCTGTTCCCTATTTGAACCAATTCCCCTTTGTCTTGCTTGTTCTTGTGTGCTTTAATTGTAATTCTAGAACTTTTTACTATCCCATTTTCTTCCTTTTTACTAGCGCTGATATGACCTTAATGTGTTGCAAGCGCCGTAAAACCCTTAAAAACAAACAAAAACATTTTCTAGGCTACAACAGCACAATATTAGCATGATGATGTTTTATAGTCGTTTTATTGTTTACTCAAATAATTCTATGTGCAATATGTTTTATTATTATTATGATTATTATTATCATTAAATGTTTTTTCTTAAGTCTTTTCAAATCTCAGGTTGTAGAATAAATATGGAAACCATGTAGCTTGTGGATTGACGTCTTGTCTTTCTATAATTGTTACAGTGAATGACATAATGTCGGCATGGGTGCCAGTTTTCCGGTTCATGCCGGAATTCCGGTTTCGCGATACCTCGAAGTGAAATACCTCCGGTATACTTAATTTTTCAAAAAATGTTGAGGGAGTACATCTGGTACTCTCTGTCTCTCTCTCTCTGTTATTTGGCTCCCCTAGAGAGAGACAACTGCACTATAAGTATTTCACTATGTATTATAAGTTGGTTTTAAAATCAAATTAATTTCCTCATTGTATCAATATGTTTGCTGTGTAGTCATTTAATAATGGTATAAAAACGGTGATGAAATAAGAGTAAAGTTTAGGCTGCATTTTCAGTAGGAACATTTTCAGGTTTGGCAAAGTGTCGAGATTTTAGTTTCAGGTTTCAGCACTTCTTCCTGCTGACACCCATGAATGTCGGATGGTGACTGAGATATTGCCAGGTTTAGTTAGAAGCTCAATTTTGATCACAAATGAGTTATTGTCGGAAAGCAGATACAGGGGGAAAGAAGACACAGCAAGGACCGCCCTGCCTGCCCACTATGGGAGGTCAGGAACTCCATCCAGTGAGATTGACTTGTATACTGGGTGGAGTTCCCGACCTCCCATAATGGGCAGGGAGGTACATGCTGTGTCTTCTATCCCCCCATACCCGTTTTCCAATTGTTTTCTGTCTTTGTCTTGGAATGAGATTACTTAGTTTTGTCCTGACCCTGGCTGGAGTCCTTGGCTGGGAAGGAAACAATCGAATGTATAGTTAGTTTTGGGAGATGATATTTTTTTTCCTTGTAAATCATCTCTCTGTTATGCACTGTATTATATTATATATGATTTGTAAACATTTTGAGTGTATTCCTCTTAGTTGGAACATGTGCTTGTGTCTGGATAAGACTTTTAGGTGATCTCAAACTAAGTACTTTGACGGTGTGCTCTTGGAATCTTCACCTGTTCCCTATTTGAACCAATTCCCCTTTGTCTTACCTTTTCTTTTGTGCTTACATTGTAATTCTTGAACTTTTTACTACCTATCCCATTTCCTTTTTACTGGCGCTGATATAACCTTAATGTGTTGCGTAAAACCCTTAAAACCATAAAAACAAAAACAATTGACTTGTATAAAAAGAACTGGAGAGATAACTAAGGTAATCTTTTAGCAAGTACATTTTAATCGAAGGCGTGTGTGTATATTTATATATTTATATAACAATTATAACAAGAGCAATAATAATAATAATAATAATAGAGGGAATGACAATATAATATACAAATTATCATAAAGGTTATTCATACTAATGAATTAATATAAATAAATGGTATTTAAAATGTGTTACATTATAATAAAATAAACAGTTTACAGTGAGTTAGTTAATTTATATTTTACATGCATAATCATAATGATAGAGATAATGCATATGACACTTGGTTGTCTTTCTTGAATATGTGCTGTAAACTGAAAACTTGTGAGAAGTAGTAGTAGTAGTAGCAATAGTAGTAGCAATAGTAGTAGCAATAGTAGTAGTAGTAGCAGTAGCAGTAGTAGTAGTAGTAGTAGTAGTAGTAGTAGTAGTAGTAGCAGCAGCAACAGCAGCAACAGCAGCAGCAGCAGTAGTAGTAGTAGTGGTAGTAGCATTAAAGCGGTCCTCAAATGAATGCCTACTGTGTAAAAAAAGGCAACAAAATGTCAAACGCATTTCCCCATATATTATAATGTTATCTATGGATCTGTATGTAAAAAAACAACAGCTGTATTTTATAACACGAGACATAGTATTCTATTATATTGCATGCAAGGCGCCATCTTGGCTCACAGTAGACAGATTACAAGTCAAGTATACAAGACGTTGTCTCCCCTTGGACACTGAAATATTAAACAATACATAGCCAAATTGCACGGAACATTCAATTCACCTTCAATATTCCATACTCTAGAGAGACTTTGCGCTAGGCTAGTGTCTTATCCAAAGGGTAACAAGAAATTGCCATTGTCCGTTTCACGCTATTGAAACCGGGATAAACAAGCCGTTTTCATTGGCCAAGCTAGAGGAGCCAGAGTATATCCCAGTTTCTTTAGTGTGAGACAGACCAAAAACAAAACAAAAAATTGCTTGCTACCACCTGGATAAGGTGTTGTCTAAAAGACTTTACATTATATATAAATATATTCAGCCAGCTAATTGGTCACTGCTAAGAGGACAGTGAATTCGTTCATTGAGAAAGGCCTTGGGTTTAAAGATTTGAACCTGGTTCCTTTTCAAGTGAGTCTAGATCTCTACCGACTGAGCTTTTTGTAACTTTAATATAAGATTGTAAAAAAAACAACAAACCCAATGCTATTTTAAAGGCGTAGTTGAGTAGCTTTTGAATAGAAATAATTCATTACTAACAGGTCAGCTATATATTGCAGCACTGAGCTTCATGCATAGGAAGAAAATAATGATAATGGTGATTGTGAATTATATTAATGAGAATGAACATAATGACGATATTGATTCAAACAACAACAATAATAACAATAGAAATAATAATGATGATGGTAATAATAATAATAATAATAATAATAATAATAATAACGATAATGATAATAGTCGTAACAAAAACAACAACAATAATCATTATATTGAATGAATATTACATAACTTATTTACAGAAGAACACAACCAGGAGAGATGATTTTGCTTTTTTCCACTCATTTTCTACAAAACCTCAAGCTTAAGGCACCGGAAGTAAACAATGTTTTTTTTTGTTTTTGAGGATTTTACGGCGCTTGCAACACATTAAGGTCATATCAGCGCCAGTAAAAAGGAAGAAATGGGATAGTAAAAAGTTATAGAATTCAATTAAAGCACCCAAGAAAAGGTAAGACAAAGGGGAATTTGTTCAAATAGGGAACAGATGTAGATTCCAAGAGCACACTATCAAAGTACTTAGTTTAAGATCACCTAAAAGTCTCATCCAGACACAAGCACAGGTCCCCACTAAGAGGAATACACTCAAATGTTAACAAATCAAATATAACATGTAAATAAAACATAATACAGTACATAACAGAGAGATGATTTACAAGGAAAAAAATATCATCTCCCAAAGCAATAACTATACATTCGACTGTTTCCCTCTCAGCCAAGGACTCCGACCAAGGTTAGGACAAAACCAAGCAATCTCACTCCAAGACAAAGACAGAAAGCATGTTGGAAAACAGATATAAGGGGATAGAAGACGCAGTATGTACCTCCCTGCCCGCTATGGGAGGTCAGGATCCCCACCCAGGGAAGTAAACAACAGATTAACCAGAATGCATTATTATAAAAAGGTCATGACCTATAACATGCACTTACTATTAACACGTCTGATACCGAACTCAATCATGTGTACGTAATTTAATGTCAACACGGACAATATTTTGTGTTGGGTTTGAGAGTATTTCCACAATAGTCTGGATTGTTTTTGTTTTTTGTTTGTTTTTAACCCTCTCCTTACCAACCAGAGGAAAGATGATTATTATAGTAACAAAAGAGCTCGTTTTGCCGAAACGAATTTATGAATAGAATTCACTTGATGTGTTTAAGTGAAAAGGAAATCTATTTTTTTTTTGTGATAGTTCTGGAAAATTTCCTGAAAATGGCCGGTAATGAGAGAGTTGAGGGTTTTACGGCGCTTGTGGCACATTTTCATTTAGATCATTTCAGCACCAGTAAAAGTAAAAAGGAAGAAAATTGGATATTTAATAAAAAGAATTCTAGATTTACAATTGTGAATACTATCCTCGTGCAAAGTTTGAGATCACCTAAAAGTCTTATCCAGCCACAAGCATAGGATCCCATTAAGAGGAATACACTCAAATGCTTTCATTATACGTTCAAAACAACAAATATAACATTACAGAATATAGAGATGATTTACAATGAAAAAAATATCATCGCCCAAAACTCTGAACTATACATTTGACTGTTTCCCTCCCAGCTAGGGTATCCAGCCAGGGCCAGGACAAAACCAAGTAATCTCATTCCAAGACAAAGACAGAAAGCATGTTGGAAAACAGATATAAGGGGATAGAAGACACAGTATTTATGTACACCCCCTGCCCACTATGGGAGGTCAGGAACCCCACCCAGTTACTGTCCTATGGGAGGTCAGGAACCCCACCCAGTTACTGTCCTATGGGAGGTCAGGAACCCTTGCCAGACATAACAATGACAACCGTTTTTAAAAAATGCAACATTAAAAAGTTTAAAAATGGAATGCAATGATTGGAATTGGAATGAAACCAGATGGAAGAAAATGAACACTTTTCACTTAAAACACTTACAGTTACAATATCATAAAATAGACATTGGAATAGGATGACAAACACCACAAATCTATCTGTGTGTTGAACCCATGACCTCAAGAAGTCAGGGAGAGAAGGCTCTAATAAAAGACTAGGGTTAGAGACGATCTTTTTTTTGGGATCGTGGACAGCTCATATGGTAGAGTCACGCTCTCTCCGGCCAGGCAGAGTTGTCGTACCAGCAAGGTCGCGTGTTCGAGCCCCCATCGCGAAATTTTTATTCTCTCGTGTCTTCTGGCAATTTCCTACTCACTTCATTTCTTGTTGAAATCTACGATAACTTGTGAACCTGCCAAGCAACGTCCATTAATTAAAAAATAATTTTCTAAAATGAATATAACAGTTTTTAAAAAAAGAACAAATACCAAACATAGAACGTTTCGAACTCAAAACCCTTCTTCAGCCAACCACAAAAAAACAATGAAAACAGAGAAATACATTACTAGAAAACCAGATTGACGATGTAGAAATATATTAGTTCGTCCTCTCTGTATAAAAAATCTTGATGTCTGTCACCAATCTGATTTTTTAAGTAGGTACATAATGTATTTGTGTTTTCAGTGTTTTTTTCTTGTTGGCTGAAGAAGGGTTTTGAGCCCGAAACGTTCAGTGTTTGGTATTTTGTTATTACTTTTTTTTTTGAAGCTGTTGTTATAATTATTTATGTTTTATTACTTTTTACAGTCGACATTTTGAATAAACGGATAAATAACGATGGGCTGGAAATGCTACCGTCCCACGTTTCTGATTTTTCTTTTGATAAATAATAATAATAAATATGACCTAACTATAAACGGACACAAAATCAGTTCATTGATTGTCCAAAAATTATTGTCTTTAACCCTCTCCTTACCACCTTTTGGAAAATCGTCACATTTGTTAAGATGCAACCGTCACTTTTCTCATCCAGACTTCATTTCTTTTTGCTATAACTATAAAAACTTGGCATTCTATTAATAGAGCTCATATTGTTGAACAATATTCTGTCTAGAATGTTCTTGTTGCTTTTCTGTTTGAGTAAGAAATGCCTGTTTTTACGTTGGTGGGTGTGAAGTTTTGGAAATTCTGAAAATGGCTGGTAAGGAGAGGGTTAAAAGGGAATTGGATCTTCTATAAACGTCCACAGCATTTACTGAATTTACTACGTAAAAAGTTCGTTCTTAAGTGCCCCGTGGTGTCAAAGCAGTAAAATTTACATTGCTGTTATGAAAACACAATCATTTCCTGTGGCATAAGTCATCCAATAGCCTATGTTGAAAGAATTAAAAATATTAGTAGATATAACATAGTATATGGTATGTATATAATATATAAAAATGAATAATTATTGCTTCCTGTTTCGTAAATAAATAATGTTTAAGATGAATCAGATTTGTACAACAATGAACACTGAAAATGGATCATCAACGCACAAAATAAATGTACTGAGACATTTCATGGAAAACAGGAAAAATATATATTGATTAATAGAAGAGTGGCTTTCCAAAAACTCCCTAACTCTGTTTCGTTTTCCCATTTTGAGATATTGAGGATTATCTCCCCTATAATTTCTCATTCAGTCTATCGTTTTAGTTTTATCATATTTAAACTTCAAATTCACACAAATCTTAAGGAAATTCTTGTGCCATTTGATGCTTAAAATAACATTTAGATTTCAATTTATCTCATGGATGGAAAATCTCAAAAAGTAGAAAAATCGACTTAACCGTTTAGGAAAACCAGCCTTCCATTGAAGTTGAACGAAAAACAACAAAAAAAAAACAAATAAAACCAAAGAAAATGATGATTAAAAGCAACATTGATAAAAAATAGCTTCCCTCCTGAAAGCTTGAAATATTGCACAAAGATTTTTCTTTCTTTTATTTTTTTTTGTCTCGTTGCTGCATGAATTCTTTTGTGTCAAAATTTACAATAAATATAAAATTTTGTACAAAGTTTTAACATGTTTTTAAACAACCCAGTAATTGATGTAGGGATAGAGGTAATTTGGTGACAACATAGAAAATACAATGTATAAGAAGAGTATATTATAATATATATAAATGTATATATAGGGTGGATAAAAATTAAAATATCAAAACCCTGTTAAGAATATGGCATTGAACTGATGATGATGATGATGATGATGATGATGATTTTTAAAAAAAGTTTTTAAGGATTTTACGGTGCTTGCAACAGATTAAGGTCATATCAGTGCCAGTAAAAAGAAATAAAATGGGATAGTAAAAAGTTAAGAATGACAACAAAAGCATCCAAGAAAAGGTAAGACAAAGAGGAATGAATTGGTTCAAACAGGAAACAGATGTAGATTCCAAGAGCACGCCATAAAAGTAGTTAGTTTGAGATCACCTAAAAGTCTCATCCAGACACATGCACAGGTCCCCACGAAGAGGAATACACTAAAATGTTTACAAATCATATATAATATATAAGCAAAACAGAGAGATGATTTACAAAGAAAAAAAAAAAAATCACCTCCCAAAACAATAACTATACATTCAACTATTTCCCTCCCAGCCAAGGACTCTGGCCAGGGTCAGGACAAAACTTAGTGATCTCATTCCAAGACAAAGACAGAATGCAATTGGAAAACAGATACAGAGGGACAGAAGACACAGTAAGTACCTCCGTGCCCACTGTGGGAGGTCAGGATCCCCATCTAGTGATACTGATGATGATGATGATGATAGCGATGATAATTGTTTCATAGGGGTGAAATGATTATTTGTGACGGTTGCGTTGCAGCAATCTTTTAAAAAAGCTTATTTTATTACAAATACATTTATATAGGAGATACTTTGTGAATGAATTCGACAATTAGATGAGAACCTCGCAAAAAAGGAATTAAAGAAAATATATATTTTATAATTGAAAAAGAAACTGGCTTTGACACTATCCACATTATGATGTCCTTATCAAAATATCAAAGTTCGTTAACAGACGGTGAGTTTTGCGTTTAGAATCTGCAATCAATGAACTCATATCAGAATGTGTGGCTATGTGGTCTAGTGGTATGACACTCGCTTTCCGATCGGAAGGTCCTGGGTTCGAGCTTGGTCAGTGCATAGTTGAGTCCTTGGAGAAGGCTCTTTACTCACATTCTCTCACCGTACTCAGGGTGTAAAATAAGTACCTGGTCGTTAACAGCGTTGTCTCTGTCCGAAAAAGAAAAAAAAAAGTAATATCGTCTAACTGGTGTCATGTCCAGTCCTAAATGTTAAGTGTTGCTGTTGGCTCGGGACCCCTTGTAAAGTGCTTTGAGCATGTTTAGTGGATATTGTGCTATACAAAAGCTCAAAATACCCATCTTAGGATCGACCACCAAACTCAAAGTGATGCAGGTACACATTCACGGCAAGGGCAGCCATATTCATTCATTTAATCTCATTCATCAGTGCTGATGGTGACAAAAAGTGAAATAGTAGAAAAATGTTGAACGATGGCTAAGCCCCATTTCTACTGCACTAAACCCCACTTTTAGAGCAATTGAGATGATAGACTATCATTGATACTCTAGCTAACTTCTGGAGAGTGGGAAACTGCACCTGTGTGTTCCACCACACATCAACTCTCTCATTGCTAACACATTGTTTCGAGAAAATGTAATTTTTAAAAGGAGGAAATTCCACCTTTGGACTCCAAAATCGCGGATCCGAGGAAAATCATCAGCACTGATTCATTCCAAAAAACAAGGTGAGATAGTGACGACATCATAAAAATGGAAAACAGATGCAGTGGTATAGAAGATTCAGCAAGAGTGGCCTCCCCTGAACCAATAGCGTGGAAGGTCAAGGTCAGAATATCCACAATCCAAAGCGAATGAACTGGCCAAACTACTGTGACTTAATCGGTATGTTCTATCAAGAGGATGATACAGCATTTTTCTTTTTAGGTCATTAACCCTCTCCTTACCACCCCTAGGAAAATCGTCATATTCGTTACGATGCAAACCAACAATTTTCTCATGATTTCTTTTGTACATCACAGATTGAAAAGAAAGTATTTTGTTAAAACGATAAAAATTAGACACTGGAGAATAGTATGTATAGAATGGACTTGTTCCTTTTCTGTTTGAGTAGAAAAAAAATCTATTTGAGTCTTGGGTGGGTTTGAAGTTTCAGGGAAAATTCTGAAAATGGCTGGTTAAGCACCAGTTAATAACAAAAAAAAAAAAAGATTCTTCCTCATCTTCATTTTCAGTGTGTTGATTTGATCAAGATTCCACTGTCGTGACAACAACAAGATTCTGCCTTCAACGATGTTTGAATCACAGTACTGATATTATCATTATCTTGTTTCAAGGTTGTATGGCCATGTTATTTTGGTTAAAAATGTTAAATTTATTAAAAAGGCATATGTCAAAGTATGTCTCAAATTAAAACCAAATACAGGATTTAAGAACTGTGTTAAATATATAAATATAAGGTTATTTTGTCGTCCATATATGAGAAGCAGGAATGGAATAAAAGAAAAAGATGACTTTATGTCTCCGACTCTTGCTCGTGTTCGCTAGCACTTGCACTAGCAGCCTCGACCATTTCAGGAAACTCGTCACTGTCTACATCAGCAGGTCCTTCCATCATACGCCTTTCCCAGAATGCTGCTCTGGCAGAAATACAGCCGCTTTTAATCCTGGGCACGCTTCCTCCCGCTGTTGCTGTAGAAACGTCGCTGCTGCCATCTTCAATGGTAGCTTGTTTCACGACCAATTTGGGCTGCAGGGCGGATCTGGGAGCAGCGATTGGCTGGGTGGATTTAATCTTTGGACTTTCAAAGTCCTGTAACTCTTCAAATGATTGGTGGATCATGGCATGCTGGGATGGCGTGATAACATCTTCCGTTTCAACGTTTTGCGATAGTTGAGCTGCCGGTGTGGTATCGGCATCTTGCTGCTGCTGGTGTTGAAGAGGTTTCTGTTCCTCCTCTGTAACTTCTACGGAAGACGGAGAGAGCACTTTTGGATTGGAGTTGGAGGAGTTGGGTTCAGGGTAAATCAGAACCGGTTCTTTACCCTGGTCGAATTCGAAGAACATGTCGGGTGGGAGGGAGTGACGGTTCTGTTTGGATTTGGCTTCCCTCTGACGTTGTTTTCGAGCCCAGTAGCTGTTGTCAGCGATGTCGGGTTTTACACTTTCAGTTCTGTCGTTATTGCTATTATTATTATTATTATTGTTATTATTATTGTTATCATTTTTATTATCATTATCAACATCATTTTTATCATTGGAATAGTCAATGTTTTTGTCTGCCTCAGCTGTTTTCGATGACAACGATGATTGTGGCGATGATGATGATAATGATGATGATACTGATGATGATGATGCCGGAGATGGTGACAGCTGTAATACAATGGAAGATCTAGATGGCTGGATGACGTCAGACGATGGAGGTTGCTGCAACACTGTAGATGATGAGGATTGTAACAACGGCGACGATGAAGATGGTGATGATATAGATATAGATGATATGGAGGAGGATGTGGTATTTGCTATTGTAGGGGCCGTAGCGATGGTGGTGGCGGTGACAGGGGAAAATTTTTCCTGCTGATGTCTGGTCAAACTCCTTGCTGAGATGCTATTTGGAATCTGGTGTGAGAGAGATAGAGATGAAAGAATGTCTTAAAATTAACAGTCTGTAATACTAATAAGAAGAAAAAATGATGGATAGTAATATTAATAATAATAATAATAATAATAATAATAATAATAATAATAATAATATAATAATAATAATAAATATAATAAATATAATAACAATAATAATAAAAATAAAAATAATAAAAATAATAATAATAATAATAATAATAATAATAATAATAATAATAATAATAATAATAATAAAAACAATAATAATAATAATGATAATAATAATAATAACAATAATAAGCAAATTTACACAAACCTTTCTTGTGCCCACAACAAGCACACTAAAACTAAAACAATATCAAACAACATTCAAAATTTGTTTTTAAAAAATAATGTTAAATATCCAGACAGATGTTTAAAAATATAATAATTTAAAAAAAAAATAATTCAAGGCGGACAACGCTCAAAGAACAAAAATAAACATTTAAAATATGTTGAAAACCTAAATAATTTAGTCTCAAACAAACAACGGACACAGCAGGTTACTTCAAAGTCACAATCAATATTCTGTTGATGAGGATATCTCCTTCCTAGAGTGAGATCATTTTAATTTTTAAAGTTTGGAACTTTCAAGGGTATGGACTCAAATATGTCTATATGTCATGTTTGTGTAACGCATAATTTGAGTAAGATAAATAAATAATCAATAAAAATAAATATTAGAACAACAAATTAAAAAATAGACAAAATTGAACAATTCAATTCAGTGTTTAGATTTTTTTTCTGTGACTTCTTTCTAAGTTTGTTTCTTATTTTTATGTGAACGATTGAAAGCATTAGAACATTTATCTATGAATAAGCTTTAAAACAACAAACAAAACAAAACATGTAAAGCATCAACATTAATGATTGGAATACACTCAAGCACGGTTTTCTCAAACTCCTCGAAGACATGCAAAGAAAGTTCGAGAAAACTGTGTACAAAGAATAATAAAGAAACATTTTAGGACTAAATAATAA
>NC_088372.1:1163050-1180550 GCF_034508935.2 Berghia stephanieae | reverse complement strand
ATCCATTCTCGTCAATAAATAATCGTATAAACTCAACACAAGTCTGATATTTCTGGCTATAAATTCAATTTTCAACATCTTTACCAACCCGACTTAATGCCGTTTTGAGGCGTAGGGTCACAAATAAAGGTAGGAAAAGCAGCACGTACAAAGGGGGAAAACTTTGGAAAAGAGTGGAAAATTGATAGGAAACAGAACTGAAAAACAATAATAAAAATAATAATATAGAAATAAATAGATAGATAGATAGATAAATAAATAATGATAAATTGAATTAATTCAAACACTGATCTGAATGAGAATTCAAACAACTTGACATGAAGTGCGAGAAAACACACACCTACAACATTCATACACACGGCAAGGTGTCCTGAAAAAGTGGAAGAACGGGGGACATGTTATGTGAGAGGTGGAAACATAAATAAATAAATAAATAAATAAATAAATAAATAAATAAATAAATACATAAATAAATAAATAAATAAATAAATAAATAAATAAATAAATATGAAAGAAAATTATGTCTGCTTTATATCATTATTCTAAACTAGATAGAACTGCCAACTCCTTGAATAAGAAAAAAAAATACGAGAAAGAAAAAAAAAATCATAATATCTTAAAAACAAAGATCACCCCCCCCCCCCCCCCCCCCCCCTTCCATTCATCTGGAAGAATGGAACTCAGTTTGCTTGTTTGTTGTTGTTTTTGTCCCAGGAATTATGGAATGCTAATGATGATAATGACGATAATGATGATGACGATGATGATGATGATGATGATGATGATGATATAATATATAATTCTGCACCAGGAGTTGGCAGGGCTATGTGAAAGGTTTCATGCCATGCACTATATACAGTTTTCTATTATCAAACAATCAAAATATTTATATATATAAATAAATAAATAGCTACAATCTGGTAATGTCATTTTCAGATTTTTAAAAACACATTTAATGATTGCTTAATGAGTGAACATGTGCAGTGGTAATTCCTTTGTTTTGGGGGGTTTTTTTCCTATCAATTCTTTACATGTTATATATATATAGTCTTTACTTTTCAAGCAAAACTCTAAATCAATGATCAGTAAAGGTCATATAGAAAGTTTTGCTACCATTGCATAGTATAAAGACTTGTAAAAAAAGAAACACATTCCAATTTTAAATGATATGCTACACACAAGTAACAACAACAACAAACAAAAAAAGATCTTAAACTCAAAATTTTAACTATTAAAAAAAATATTAAAAATTATAATTTAAATAATTATTTCAGTTTCCAAGATAATGATGCTGGTCTAGAAGAAAATTCAGATTGTACAAAAAATTATGTTTATTTTCCTTTTTTTTTTTTTTTAAATAATTTTCAACCCACCCATTCCTTCCCCTAACTTTCAGTTAAAAATAATCGGTAAAATTAAAATTTTGGGGGAAAGACATATGCGGCATAAAGTATAAATAAATGTGCAAGCTTCAGAATAGCTTTACTACTCTACAAGCTTCAGTACAGCTTCGCTATTCTACAAGCTTATTTATTCGGTCACTTACAAGTTTTGAATCTCCAGGCTTTGAAAACGACGACGACGATGATCTCGGTGACGATGACGACGATGGAGAAGAGGAAGACGGTGATGAAGACCCAGAAAACATGGCCTTTAGCCTGTTGACAGACGGCACGTCAAAGCTCCCCTCGTCCGTGTTGAATTCGGTTCGACTCTCGGGAACGTCCGCCTCACTCGTGTGGCCGAACATGCGCACGGGTTCAGGTTTTTCCTCTTTCTGCTGTTGTCTCCGAGTTGTTGTGACGTAGACTCCGGAGTCCACCGACTGTCGGGGAGAGGATTGGCCCGAGTTGTTGTCGTTGTCGTCACACCGCGATGAATGCTGGGAAGAGTCGGGACTGAAATCGGCGGGAATCTGAATGCCCAACATGGAGGACTCCTGTAGGGTTTTGTTTGAGGGGGTGGAGGTGAAAGGTGAAAGGGTAAGAGAGGTGTGACCTTGTTGTTTGGAAATGGAGTGGATGATGATGGGTGATGATGATGATGATGAGCATGATGATGATGAGGATGGTGATGATGATGATGATGAAGAAGATGATGATGATGATGATGATGATGATGATGATGATGATGATGATGATGATGATGATGATGATGATGATGATAATGATGATGATGATGATGATGATGATGATGATGATGATGATGATGATGATGATGATAATGATGATGATATTATTTTGTTTTTAAGGGTTTTACGGAACTTGCAACACATTTAGGCCATATCAGTTTACAAATCATATATGTGTAAAACAAAAAAATATTACATTGCATCACAGAAAGATGATTTACAAGACAAAAAATATCATCTCCCAAAACTAACCATATATGTGACTGTCTCTCTCCCAGCCAGGATATCCGGCCAGGGCAAAGACAAAACCAAGTAATCTCATTCCAAGACAAAGACAGAAAGCATGTTAGAAAACAGATACAGGGGGATAGAAGATGCAGTAAGTACCTCCCTGTCAACTATGGGAGGTCAGGAACCCCACCCAGTAGGGGAAAGAGAACACAGTAAGTACCTCCCTGCCCACTACTGAAGGTCAGGAACCCCACCCAGGAGAACATGCTAAAATCTAGGGAATTCTGTCATTGAATTTATGGCCAAAAACGTGAGACTTGTGCCAAGAGTGATTGATTTATCAATTAGAAAAAATACAAATTCTTAAGGAGCTAAAAAGTAAAATTTCACATTTCGCTTTTCATCGGAACTTTAAAATCACTTTTCATCATTAGTCCATCCAGACATAACACCATCTGGAGCCATGGGTCACATTTCCAACAATTCTAACGTTAGACTCATTATCAGCACCATGTTCAGTCCAACATAACGCCAGCTTGACAAACCAGTCCTCAGAGCCATTAGGCTCATGGAGCCAGGCAGAGAAGGACAATAGCAATTGCTTGCTACCCTTTGGATATGATGCTAGTACTTTCCAAAAGATCAAACAGACCCAGTTGCCTAATCTCCGCAAGGTGGACAAGGGAGGGGGTTGGGGATCCTGAAAATAAATCTCAACTTCCCCTCGGATCAATCTTGGTCTGTTTGCTAGTGAAGCAAGTTCTGCTCTACCTACTGAGCTATCGGGACCCCCAGATTGAAATAGTGGGTCCCGACGTGCGGCTATGTGGTCTTCTGGTATGACACTCGCTTTCGGATCAGAAGGTCCTGGTCAGTATGGCAGGTCTGTCCTGGGTTCGAGCCTCGCTCGGCGCATAGTTGAGTCCTTAGAAAAGGCTCTTTATTCATATTCTCTCACCGTACTCTGGTTTTAAATGAGTACCTGGCCATTAACAGCGTTGTCTCTGTCGAGAAAAAAAATTGTAATATCGCCTAACAGGCGTCAGGTCTGGTTCTACATGTTATGTGTTGCTGTTCGTCAGGGACCCCCTGTAAAACACTTTGAGCACGTTTAGTGGATATTGTGCTACATAAAAGTTCAATTTTGTTTGGTTTTTTGTTTGTTTTTTTTTTTTAATTTATTCCCATACTCACCTTCTCATCATCCTCATCCAAACTTTTGTTTACGATCTCAGCCCTGGGAGAGAAAGGCTCTAAATTCACCGACCACTTCTTCTTCTCCGGCTTCTTGTGGATCTCAAAGTCCCTGGCATGGAATTCTTTATATTTCTCATGGCGCGTCACCGGGTCTAGCAACTCTTCGTCAAGATCTGGTTCTGGGAGATTTGCACTTGCAGCAGATGCAGCTGCACTCCCAGAAGAAACGGAACTCACAGAATTGTCCAGCGATGCCTGGTCCTTCTCTGAACCAAACGAATTGTTATATTGTTGGTCTCCAGCTTTGCTTGGTGCTGCTACTCCTTGTGCAGACTGAGCATGATCTGTTGAAGTCTGAGATAAGATCTCATCTACAGCGGCTGAAATGTTACTAGGATTGACGTCTGGGTCGGTGAACGACAACGAGGTGCTGAAGCTGCTGGAGAAGCTGACTTCAGATGTAAATTTTTCAGGTGCTCTCTTCCTACGAGTTCCCCTAGAGAAATCGTCGGGGTTGTATGATGGAGATGATGACGGTTGTTTGGTCCTCGTTGTGAACGAAGATTTGGGTGGCAAGGGTGGGTGTTTTTCTAAAGACTCTGGTAGGTCTAACTCTAGGAGTGTCCCGTCTTTGTCACTTCCGTTTTGATTTGGTTTTGCTGCTGCGTTTAAGTTTCTGTCTTTGGACTGGGTCATGGCGGCTGCGTCGCTCTTCTCCCTCTGCATGACCTCTTCAGCCGTGTGCAACAGTTCAAGGTCAATGGTTGACATGAGTCGTGGTGAATCCTAGAACAGGATGGGAGATTGTGGGAAAGGGAGGGGGGTGGGGGTGGGAAGAAAAAGGGGAAAACGGTTAATTTTGACCTAGACAATAAAAATATGCTCTTATGTGAAAAACGAAAAAAATAATTTAATAGAATTTGGAAGCTTTTAGACAAGTATGGTTATCGATACTAACAAATAAATAAATAAATAAATAAATGATGATTAAATAAATGGATGACTACGTACATTAAAAAGAAAGCAAGTAGCGCATGATGCAATGAAAGAAAAAAATATATATATAATGCTTTAAAAGAATAAATGAGTTTATTATCAACACTACAACCCACCAATGAACAAAACATGTTAAATCTATTTTCATATTTTAATGAATATTTCTTACTATGTTTTTTTTTTTTGGATGTTTTTTTTGGTTTGTGTTTTTTTTTTGTTTTTCCTCAACCCAAAATAAAAAAAAAATTTAAACCTATAACTAAAAGTAGAAAAGAGGATTAGTAGAATTTAAATACTTTAGAAAAACAAGGAAAAATATATAGGTTTTGTGTTGCCTTTCTGGTTCATGCAAAAAAAAAAAAAAAAAAACCCAAACAAAAATGGATCTCAAACATCCTATATATCATACAGACCTGCTTATTGCAACGAAAAAAATCGTAAAAAATACGAATTTTTTAGCTTCAACAACAGAAATAAATGAACATTTTTGATTCAATACAATGTGTAAAATATATATATATATTTTGTCAAATATAATAACTAGAATTAAAATAAGTTTTACCAGCATTCCGATACCCTACTGGTGAATTTTACGTAAGTAAATAAATAAGCGTATATATTTTTTTATTAACAATTTGTAAAAATTAAATATTTTTTTTAATTGTAGGAAAAAACAACAACAAATATTCAAATAAATTGTGGAATGTTATTACAGTTGGCTAAAGAAACCAAAATATAATAAATGAATTGGCCTTCATGAGATAAATATTTCATCATGGCATTTCCAGAATTATTTTTGATTTACCATTTAATTTCTTAGGACACACACCTATGCAAAGTATAGATTAGGGGAGGGTGGGGAGAGGGGGGGGGGGGTGTTAGACATGTAATTTTAAAAGTAAACAAAAATCAGATAAAAATGAAATCAATAAGAAACGTTAATCTAATCAAAAATAAAAGAAAAGCTGAAACTGAGATAATTTGATGTCAAATGGTGAAATCAGATTTAATTTAATTTTTGAAATAAAAAAAAAACAAAGAAAGAGAGAAAAAAGAAAGAAAATTAAAAAAAATTTTAAAAACCAAAAGAAAAAGAAAACTATAATTTTTTTAAAAATCGTACAGATAGAATAAAAACTGATAAGATTTATACTGGAAAATAAATCATTTCTAACTTTACACGAAACTCAAGTCTCAAAGATTTGTTTGATTTCAAGAAAAAAACAAAACACACAAGAATTAGTACATCATTACACACTCTCACATAACACATTTGATTCTATACACACTGACACATAACACATTTGATTCTATACACACTGACACATAACACATTTGATTCTATACACACTGACACATAACACATTTGATTCTATACACACTGACACATAACACATTTGATTCTATACACACTGACACATAACACACTTGATTTACAGTAGGGTGCATATATTAGGTATTCAAATTAGTTTCATATTTGTGACCGACATTCTCAAAACAGTAATCAACATACTACTATTATAATATTCAACAACAAGCATTTTACCCATAATACATCAACCATGCACATATTATGGGATGGACAGCTCTAAGCACTAAATGAGGAAAGCTGAGGTTCGACTCCCAGTCCAAGAGGACCGATTTTTTATTTTTTCAAATTTATCATTTTTGGGGTGCGGCTTTGTGGTCTGGTAGTATGACACTCGCTTTCGGATCCTGGGTTCGAGCATCGCTCGGCGCATAGTTGAGTCCTTGGAAAAGGCTCTTTACTCACATTCTCTCACCGTACTCAGGTGTAAAATTAATACCTGGCCGTTAACAGCGTTGTCTCTGTCGGAAAAAGATTGTAATATCGCCTCATGTCTCGTCCTCCATATCAAGTGTTGCTGTTGGCCAGGGACCCTTTGTAAAGCGCTTTGAGCACGTTAAGTGGATATTGCGTTATATGAAAAAAAACTCAATTATTATTTATATCTTGAGTCTTTGTTTGTTCTAATAGAAATCACATTTGCTCTAGTTTGTTCACATTTGCAGTAAATTTCTTTGATACAGCGGAAAGCCAAAACATCAACACAAATTCATTATTACTTTTAAAAAAATGAAATTTCTTTATATTTGAAAGGTGCAAGGACATAACAGGTAGTGTTAATTTTTAGTTGTTATACATATTTTTTGTATGTTGGTAAATTATATCCAGTTGGCGGTTGTTATGAGTATTTTAAAAAAAAGAAAATAATTGAGCTTTTATATAGCACAATATCTACTAAATGTGCTCAAAGCGCTTTTACAATGGGTCCCTGGCCAACAGCAACATTAAACATTTAGGACGAGACATTACAATTTTTTTTGACAGACAACACTGTTAACGGCCAGGTACTCAATTTACACCTTAGTATGGTGAGAGAATGTAAGTAAAGAGCCTTATCCAAGGACTCAACTATGCGCCGAGTGGACTCAAACCCAGAACCATTTGATCCGAAAGCGAGTGTCATACCACAAGACCACATAGCCGCACAAGACCACATAACCGAATATTTTGGCTAAACAACAACCATATATTTCAAACGGCAGTATCCTGCTCAAATCACGGCAAATCCTGCTGCCAACCACCACGATCATTCAATCTGGCTTCCAAAGGACACCGACAATTATATTTCTTTTGATAGCATCAAAGATCACAATCTCTTCTCCATCCAGGAAGGGGGTAAAAAGAAAAAAAGTCACAGCGAAAAACTCAAAACTGGTTAGAAATTATATCACTCAACCAACTAGATGAAAATCGTATACCTATAATGTTGAAAAATGTATAATATTTCAGGGTTAAATGAAGCAGCAGTATAATGTATGTGAAAAGACAGAGAAAAGAAGAGAGAGAGAATAATATAATATATATTGTATATAGTAAGTACACATTAAGAATAAAAAGCAAATTGGATGCATAGTGTGAGAGATAGATAGATAGAGAGAGAGAGAGAGAGAGAGAGAGAGAGAGAGAGAGAGAGAGAGAGAGAGAGAGAGAGAGAGAGAGAGAGAGAGAGAGAGAGAAGGTATATATAATATAATATATATTGTATACAGTAAGCACACATCACGAACAAAAAGCAAATGGTGCAGTCAGTCTCTAAAAGCAAACACGAAAGGGGTTTTGACAATCACACGAATCAAATTAATTTCTACAAAACCGTCTAGATATGAATTCTTTCTTTAATTGAAAATATTTTCTCACTCTCTTGCTTGAACTAAAAAATTATAATTAATACATATAATCGTTTTTACTGCTCTTTTTATTAATTTATTCATTATTATTATTATTATTATTATTATTATTATTATTAATATTATTATTATTATCATTATTATTATCATAATTATTATTATCATTACCATTACTAACATCATCATCATTAACCTTGAACACTTATATAGCGTAGTAATATCCACTAAACGCGCTCATCAAAATCTCATCTTCACAACCAGAATCAATATTACTACATATTTGTTTTCTCTATAGAACATCTAGGTTTTGAACACTACATATCTACGACATTTAATTGTCTAAGACTGATACCAATTAATTTTTCATGTATATATAAATTAATGCTTTGAATACAGATCAATTCAATTCCACCATGCAAAGATAATACAAGATAGACTACAAAATACTAAATTGTGTTGTTATACCAATATATCACGTTATATAAGGGAAAAAAACTGTTATATCAAAACAAACCAGAACTTTTTTTTTTTTAATGGTACACAGATGTCAGCATAATACTAGTAGTAGTAAGTGTATTTTTAAATAATTCCTTTTCTTTTTCTCATTTCCTCGTCTTTTTCTTTTTACGTACCACTCCTAAACTTTGACCTTTGCCGCCGTCATCGTCCAATAGATTTGAATTATTTAACGACCACTCAGATGAGAACGAGGCAAATGAAGGGAGGCTGCTCTCTAGCGAAGCAAGCCGAAGGTCAAGGCCGTCCAGAGAGCAGTTTATATTGGTAAGCTGTGGTGAGTGCAAAAAGCAATAAGTTTGGAATTCAAATAAATGAAGAAAACAAAAATAAACAAATGGAGAAAAACAAATAATAATAAATAAAAGAAAGCACACACACAAAAACTGGAAAAATATATCATGGAACTTAAAAAAAAAACTAAATCCACATCCAGTCACATCTCTCCATCCAATCCGAACACATCCGTCCGTTCCCAGCATTTTGTCTGGAATAGGGCTAAGGGCTAACCCACACCGGAGACTTGACTCCAATGACCCAGCACTGCCGTCCTCTGCCGTCTTCCGGATAAAGACGTCGGGAACGGACAAAATAAATATGTACTAAGAATAAAGAGAAGAGCCACTAGACCTACCCATACCAAGCACCTGACGTCCTCTGTCGTTTTTTTTTTTTTTTGTTTGTTGTTTTTTTTTTTTCCGAGTTTGGTATGTGTAGCTCTAGCGGTTCTTCTCTTGATTCTTAGTATTTTGTCCCTGCCCAAACGTCTTTATCCGGAAGACGACAGAGGACGTGCGGTGCCTGCCTGGTCATCAGAGTCAGTCTCCGGTGTGGCTTAGCCCTAACAGAGAAGACATTCCGGAAAGTGAAATCAGTCCCAAAAAGCAGAGCTGCTGATTTGAGATTTCAAAAATTCGTAGTTTCCAAGGGGGAAAAAAAATGAAAAGAAAAATTGACTTTAAATAGCTTTACAAATAAACAATTTTCTCTCAGCATGGTCCAAAACCAAAAAAATGCTCCAAAATCCTGAATATCCGTTCTAAGGAGCTTAGATACACTTTCCTTTTCAACAAGATTTATTGAGTCAAAGAGACCTATGCAGCTCTGTAGCTAGAGCCAAAAGTTCGTATTTCTACGAGTTTTTGGTCGTACCAGGCAAGTCTACCCTTAAGTGTACAAATAAATAAAAAGAAAGATAAATAAATTCCCAGGCAATATGTCCGGATAATGGAGATATCTGGATTGTGGAGGAACGTCCGGATTAGAGAGATGCGACTGTATAAAATAAAATTTTGAATACAGCAAAAAATAGAAAAAAAAATGCAAATTTGAGGCAATTGATGATGAATGTGAAAAACGCAAAGGGTAAAATGAGGACCCTTTGTCTCAGGATGGTAACTAGTTGGGATGAACTCAGTGCTGGAAATCAAACATTTTTGTGTTTTATTTATTTATTTATTTATTGATTTATCTATTTATTTATTTATTTATTTTTGCTACAGATAATAAACTTGGGTGTTCATTTTTTTTTCACACAATCAAAGAATAAATAATAAAAGAGAATAAAAAATAGAAGAAAAAAAAATAACTACAACATTGCAAAAGATCATGAGTTTTTGTTTTTTAAATTTCTTATCAATTTCATTTTAATTCTAAACCAGATCTGCATGTTTAATTAAACATCTAAAAAAATTCATAATTTTTGGGAGATAAAAACAAAATTGTAGCCATCCTTTTAAAAATCAACAATTTACCCTCACAAGGATTAAAATAAATAACACTTTAAAATCCTTAAAATTATGTAGTCTGGCATCAACTTGCATTTTCAATAAGTTTTAATGACTAGGAAATGCTCATCAAGTTCTGAAATTAGTTGCCAAATTGATAAAATTCCATTTTTCGGGCCAGAATCATCATCAACATCATCATTGCTTTTTTCACTCTGGGTCAGGTCATAGGCCACAAACAATTTCCATCCTTCTCTATCCTGAGCTAACTGTTTTTTTGTTTTATTTTTTAATCTCGTTCCATGTCGTATCACTTCTCTGTATATCAGCTTCTTTAATTCAATCGAAGCTGCTTGTTTGGTGAAGACGTCATCGGGTCAGCAGAGTCCTTTTGGCTTTGTCCTGAGTCATCCCGACATAATATCATTCTGAGACAATGGGTCACAAATATAAAAGAATTTTATTTTTTAAAAGCAGAAAGGAATCGTCTTTTTATTTAAAACTATAATTATTATATACATTTTATCTTTAAAAAGCAGTTATTAAAAGCATGAGAAAAGAATGTGTAAAAAAAAAAGGTTATAGTACAACATGAATTAGACACCAAAGCCTGCAAAAAGTTGATATCATTTGCTATAATATTTTTATTATTATTATTATTATTATTATTATTATTATTATTATTATTATTATTATTATTATTATTATTATTATTATTATTATTATTATTATTATTCCAATCAGTTTTAACAAATCCTAACACCAGTTTATACAATGCATTGTGTTCATCCACGATATGAATTCTTTTGTTGCACAAAATGTCCACTTTAATCGCACCAAAACTTCATTTCCAGGACCAAAAAAATATTTCTAGCCTAGAATTTCATCTATACACATAGCATCAAACACATCTACTAGATTTGTACACATAGCATCAAACACATCTACTAGATTTGTACACATAGCATCAAACACATCTACTAGATTTGTACACATAGCATCAAACACATCTACTAGATTTGTACACATAGCATCAAACACATCTACTAGATTTGTACACATAGCATCAAACACATCTACTAGATTTGTACACATAGCATCAAACACATCTACTAGATTTGTACACATAGCATCAAACACATCTACTAGATTTGTACACATAGCATCAAACACATCTACTAGATTTGTACACATAGCATCAAACACATCTACTAGATTTGTACACATAGCATCAAACACATCTACTAGATTTGTACACATAGCATCAAACACATCTACTAGATTTGTACACATAGCATCAAACACATCTACTAGATTTGTACACATAGCATCAAACACATCTACTAGATTTGTACACATAGCATCAAACACATCTACTAGATTTGTACACATAGCATCAAACACATCTACTAGATTTGTACACATAGCATCAAACACATCTACTAGATTTGTACACATAGCATCAAACACATCTACTAGATTTGTACACATAGCATCAAACACATCTACTAGATTTGTACACATAGCATCAAACACATCTACTAGATTTGTACACATAGCATCAAACACATCTACTAGATTTGTACACATAGCATCAAACACATCTACTAGATTTGTACACATAGCATCAAACACATCTACTAGATTTGTACACATAGCATCAAACACATCTACTAGATTTGTACACATAGCATCAAACACATCTACTAGATTTGTACACATAGCATCAAACACATCTACTAGATTTGTACACATAGCATCAAACACATCTACTAGATTTGTACACATAGCATCAAACACATCTACTAGATTTGTACACATAGCATCAAACACATCTACTAGATTTGTACACATAGCATCAAACACATCTACTAGATTTGTACACATAGCATCAAACACATCTACTAGATTTGTACACATAGCATCAAACACATCTACTAGATTTGTACACATAGCATCAAACACATCTACTAGATTTGTACACATAGCATCAAACACATCTACTAGATTTGTACACATAGCATCAAACACATCTACTAGATTTGTACACATAGCATCAAACACATCTACTAGATTTGTACACATAGCATCAAACACATCTACTAGATTTGTACACATAGCATCAAACACATCTACTAGATTTGTACACATAGCATCAAACACATCTACTAGATTTGTACACATAGCATCAAACACATCTACTAGATTTGTACAATGATGACTGACATAACTACATTCTCTCCAGTTTTCTTTTCTATTTTTTTTTTTTCTTTTCTTTTTTTTTTTTTTGTCTGTTTTCTTTTTAAAATTTACTTTTTTCTTACATTAACAAAAAAAAAAAAATAAAAAAATAAAAAATAAAAATAAAAATAAAAATAAAAATAAAAAAACTAAAAAAGAAAGTAAAAAAAAAAAAAGCTACTTGAGAACCAATGACGTTGTGTCGTGACAACAGACACTCGCATGAATAACAAATTTCTTCATGACAAAATTCCTTCAAACAGAATAATCAGCTAACCACCAATAATAAATACTGTCGTTACTCTGGAAAAAAAAATACAAAGACATGTATTTAAAAAAATGTTTGGCCAGAAAAATCATTCTTCAAATTTCAATATCGATCGATTAAAATAACGCCTCATCTCGGCACAAAACTCTCAAACCTGGGATTTGATTGAAGACGTCACAAAGTCCCAAAATTTGAAAATTTTAGGCAAGATGTGGTCTTGTGGTATGACACTCGCTTTCGGATCGGAAGGTCCTTGGTTCAGGACGTGCTCAGCGCATAGTTGAGTACCTGGAAAAGGCTATTTACTCACATTCTCTCACCGTAATCAGGTGTAAAATGAGTACCTGGCCGTTAACAGCGTTGTCTCTGTCCCAAAAACATTTTTTTAATGGTAACATCGCCTGTCATGTCCCGTCCTACATGTTAAAAAATGTTGCTGTTGGTCAAGGACCCCTTGTACAGCGCTTTGAGCATGTTTAGTAGATATTGCGCTATATAAAGCTCAATTTTTTTAATTAAAAAAAAAAAATGAATCGATTGATACTTGAAGGATGAGTTTTTTGGCCAAAATTTTTAACACATTTTTATTTTTCTCTCTCTTTATTTTTTTCTCCGGAGTGCGACAGAATATAGTTTAATATTAAGTGCTTCTATCTATTGAGGATTCCCAAAAGAGACCATAGACAGACATGAAGAAGAGGCATCTATCTATGATCTATCTATCTATACATCATGTTGTTACAATGTAGCGATAACCCAACAACAAAAGTGATTGAGGTGAGGTGGGTGTGGGTGAGGGTGGGTGGGAAGGTATTAGGAAAATGCAGGCAGAAGAAGGGGTATAGCTATAACAGACTAGAGTGATTCCAAATAATAGAGTAGATAATTTATAACTGGAAACGAGAACATTGGAATACAGTGCCATCTGAACTCTGCTTATGAAATACATCATACAGTGCCATATGAACAGTGCCAAAAAAAAAGACTTATGTAAAGTAATGCAACGATTTCTAACATTAAAAATAAATAAATATTTATAATTCTCATTATTTTGAATCACTCTGCTCTAACCTGAACTTTTTAAATTTTTGTTTTGGAGAACTTACTCTAAGAAAAGCTTCCATTCCTCTCAATATTTGTGTTTTTCATAATTTATTATCCATTATTCGAATCGCTTACTTTGCTTTTTTAAAAATATGTATAAATAATAATTTTAAAAAACACACAAAAGAAAAAAAATGTATGATGGATAAACTCAATAAGCCAAATAAATAAAATATAAATAACATAAGACGGAAATAGGAAGTGAAAAAAATTCGTTTTCAGAAAATCTGATGTAAGAAAGACCGACCGACTGATCTCACCTTAGCGGCGTCTTTCTCCATCTTGGTTGCTTCTTCGTCGATGGCCTTCTGCGTCATGTCCATCCGTCTGTCCAGCTGGTTGACCTGCTGGGCTTCTTGACGGGTGCGAAGGGACGGCGACGATGAGAATGGCGATGAAAACAGAGATGATGTGGATGATGATGATGCAAATGTAGAAGTGATGGCGTTATTGTTATTGTTATTATTGCTGTTGTTGAATTTGTTGTCGGAGTCAGAATCAAAAAGCTGCTTTTGTTTTCGAGCAGGCAAATCTGTTGAAGATAAAAAAAATAAAAAAGACAAATATATAAAATCTGCAATTAAGCTCTGAGCATTTAAATAGCACATTAAAAAATTATATTTAAATGAGATTTTATATAGCCCAATATCGACTAAAACATGCTCAAAGCACTTTACAAGGGGTCCCTGACCAACAGCAACAAGTAACATGAAGAACAAGACATGATGCCTGTTAGGCGATATTACAATATCTTTAATAGATATTATCTACAGTGATAATTTTTACATAAACGCATAGCATCAATAATTGTTTTAGTGTACAGGTATTGACAGCCAAATAAATAGATGGCGTTGGTTGGGTCATGTAGCCAGAATGGAAAAAGGGTCACTTCCCAAGACAGCGCTGTACTGGACAGCAGATTGGAAGAGAAAGCGGGGAAGACCCAAAGAAACCTGGCGAAGGACCGGGAGAAAGAATTAACTCACTCAATCCTAAAGATTTTTGCTACTTTTCAAAATTGGAAAAAAATGTGTATTAAAAATGAGCATGTACAGAGATAGTTTTATTCAACTACCATCAACATGTAAACATTAAAAACATTAGCTTTGATACTATGCCTAAAATTTTTCTCAGAAAAATGTAAAAAAAATAGGCATGGGGTAAAAGTAACCCGAGTAAACTGCAGATATAGTCGGTGTTAGGGTTGAGTGAGTTAAAGGAAGCATGCCTGTCCTGGAATACAGCCACCTCAAAAGCAGCTGATCTCAAAATAATGGAGATGTCTGGTGGATGCCCTGTGTCATACCTGTCTACTTGAACATTTCAAAATCAGTAGCAAACACAAAATCCATCAGTAATAAATGGTACAATTTTAGTAATACTCCACCAATTAACAACAACAACAACAACAATTTTTAAAAATACTGCGTATCTACAACCTTCTATACATAAAATAAATGTTGTTGACCTCCACCATTACGAGCTGGCAATCGACTAAGCTATCATGGGCGTGAACTGAGCAGTAGACTTTATAATGTTAAGGGAACTTTTTTTTTTCTTTTTTGATAACTGCGGGAACTTAAAAGAAAAATAAATTTCTCCAACACTACGACCAAATTGCTGTGAAATCAAAATCCGTAATATTTCTTCCATTTCCGTATGTCCGAAATTGTTACTTAATTTCCGTAGGAAATACGGACGACGATCCATAAAAGTAGGCAGGTATGCTATGTGGCTTAAGGCCCGATGAGGATTAAGGGGCGGTTTGGGTCTTTTCTAAAAAATATTTAATTACCAATATTGGGCGGTTTTAATCATTCTGTATCGTCAATATAAATTAAAAATCAACATTTATGATGAAAAATTTTAATTATCTGTGTTGATACCCACCTCTTACAAAAACTAATGAAGGAATGACCTCCATATTCTTCCTTCTTGTCAACATTGTACTATTTTGTTTCACAAGAGAGAGATTTTACGGCTTTAGCTTACTGAATTTTTATTAGAACATTACAAACTTGAGAATCAAAATGTTATGACAAAATTGATGTAAAAAATTCAGAATTAGGATTATAATTCAAAATTCACATATCTTATCAAAAAAATCTCTCTGATGTGACATAATACATTATCTCTGTGATAAATGTGGAAATTTTCAATTTCATTGAACAGATTCTGAGAAACGTTTGACACAGTTTCCCATACCCTTAGAAAGAGAAAATAGTAAAATAGCTTCCCGTTCTTCACACATTTCTTACTACCTGTACCATTTTCGACTGTGTTTTTCGTGCCTTAATAGTCTACTTTAAGAATTTGGACTTCAATTATATTATTTCTGAGATAATAAAATATCATTTTCCACCAAAACCTCAAAATCAATTTTTCGAAGGATTTTCCTAATAATTAGACCCAACCGCCCCTTAAAGGACAGGTTTTGACCTTACCTGACTGTGGCTCCACAAGCACCTGGGCCGTTGACCGAATCTCCCCGGCCACGTTCCTGGCCGACACCGTGTATTCGGCATCGTCGTCCATTGTCGCGTAGTCTATGGTCAGGATGTAGTCACGGTTACCAAACTTTTCTGTTGAGACAAGACAGGCCAGGTATGATAAGATAAATTAAATAGTAAATAGTAAATAATGAATTTATATAGCGCCTAAACATCCACATTAATCGTGCTCTGCGGCGCTTTCCATAATAAAAATAAAAATGTTTAAAAACAACAAAATTAAAAATCACGACACTACATGATACATAATAAGCATGCATACAAAAAACAAAATCAAAGCAACATCTATTTTATGAAAAATAAGCCTCGCGGAACAACTCAGTCTTCAGACATTTCCTGAAAGATGATAAATTTTCACAGGACTTTGTCCGAGGACTAAGTGCGTTTTGTAGCTATGAATGAAAAGTCTTTTTCACCGAAACTGGATTTTGAAGTTGTAACTTTTAGAAGTTGGGACTGAGATGATCTTAAATTTCGAGTGGGTTCATATTTTTTAATCAGTTCCTGCAAATATTCAGGTGCCAATCCATCCAGACATCTAAAAACAGAGCACACTATCTTAAATTCTATCCTATACTTCACAGAAACAAAATCCCCTTCATTCATTTCATGAGGGTAAGTATATGGAATAAACCATATGACTCGTTGCAAAATAGGTGAAATTAAGGCTATCATTTGTGACCCTTCGCCTCAAATCGGTATTAAGTCAGGATTGTTAAGTTATTGAAATCTGAATTTATAGCCAGAAATATCAGACTTGTGTTGAGTTTGTATGTTTTATTGAGGAGAATGGATACCATATTTTAGGGTGCGAATGCCAACAATTTATATTTTTGAGCAGTTTAACATTAAATTCGGCTTTTAAGCATCTGGTTCGTTCCGACATAATACCGTTTTGAGACGATGGGTCACATTTGCTTAACAATGAATCAAATGGACTATTTTTGTACTTTATTACATTAAAGAAAGGGATAAATCTGTTGCTCATTCAAACTTTAAAATTACTTGTTTTTGTTTGGTTGTTTTTTTGTTTTTTTTGTTGTTTTTTTTTGTCATCTTGTTCATCTAGTCTTGATATGATGGGCCACATATACTACTAGGTGGCCAAAAGGGCAGATAACATAAATAAATAAATAAATAAATAAATAAATAAATAAATAAATAAGTAAATAAATAAATAAATAAGTAAATAAATAAATAAATAAGTAAATAAATAAATAAATAAGTAAATAATTAAATAAATAAATAAATAAATAAGTAAATAAATAGATGAGGTGAATCCCCATACCAATCCTGCATCCCTTGGAACTCCTGAGCAACGAGCCGTCCTTGTACCAGCTGATTCGAGGGGGAGGGAACCCTT
>NC_088372.1:1153050-1158050 GCF_034508935.2 Berghia stephanieae | reverse complement strand
AACAACAAGATATGAAGTGAGTAGAAAAGTGCCAGAAGACAATAGAGAATAAAAATTTTTCGCGGTGGTGGTGGGGTTTGAACCTGCGACCTTATTGGTACGACAACTCCGCCTGGCAGGTGAGAGCGTGGCTCTACCGTGTGAGCTATCCACGAACACAAAAATATTCGTTTCAAACCCAAGTCATTTCTAGATCCCTCTCTCACCCACTTCTGGGACCGCCGATTCGTTCGCCCACCACCATCGCGAAGTATTTTGACCAGCAGTTAAGCTTAATAGCCAATATTCTCAACACAAACATATAACATAGAAACGATTGAGACATTGAGTATGCTCCGGTGTATGGGGTGAATTTTTAATTCAGAAAAGTGAGTGGAGCAGGCACTTATGTTGGTAACAACAAGATATGAAGTGAGTAGAAAAGTGCCAGAAGACAATAGAGAATAAAAATTTTTTTATGTTTGTGTTGAGAATATTGGCTATTAAGCTTAACTGCTGGTCAAAATACTTCGCGATGGTGGTGGGCGAACGAATCGGCGGTCCCAGAAGTGGGTGAGAGAGGGATCTAGAAATGACTTGGGTTTGAAACGAATATTTTTGTGTTCGTGGATAGCTCACACGGTAGAGCCACGCTCTCACCTGCCAGGCGGAGTTGTCGTACCAATAAGGTCGCAGGTTCAAACCCCACCACCACCGCGAAAAATTTTTATTCTCTATTGTCTTCTGGCACTTTTCTACTCATTTCATATCTTGTTGTTACCAACATAAGTGCCTGCTCCACTCACTTTTCTGAATTAAAAATTCACCCCATACACCGGAGCATACTCAATGTCTCAATCGTTTCTATGTTATATGTTTGTGTTGAGAATATTGGCTATTAAGCTTAACTGCTGGTCAAAATACTTCGCGATGGTGGTGGGCGAACGAATCGGCGGTCCCAGAAGTGGGTGAGAGAGGGATCTAGAAATGACTTGGGTTTGAAACGAATATTTTTGTGTTCGTGGATAGCTCACACGGTAGAGCCACGCTCTCACCTGCCAGGCGGAGTTGTCGTACCAATAAGGTCGCAGGTTCAAACCCCACCACCACCGCGAAAAATTTTTATTCTCTATTGTCTTCTGGCACTTTTCTACTCACTTCATATCTTGTTGAAAATAAATTAACACAATTCTGTGAGTGGTGAAAAATATAGGATTATGCATTTTCACCCAAAAATGATAGAAATGTTAAATAAAGGTGATGATGACGACAGTTTATCAAACATCATCATTATTTCCATCATCATCATCATTATTATCATTTATCATTATTGGCACTACACTGTGTGTCTAATCTACCAAGGACCAACCTGGGATCGTCATTCTCTGCTGGCACCAGATCTGTCAAAAGCTTGAGTTCTTGTTTTGGGACTTCTATAATGGGCCCTGGATCATCGGGAAAGTCTTCGCCTTCATCTAGAATGGGGAAGAAAAAAAACAACAGCTGGTTAGAATTTATATATATATTTTTTTTTTCTATTGCACATTGAATTTACTTTATACTACTACTATTACCACCACTACAAAAATAAAGTAATAATAATAATAATAATAATAATAATAATAATAATAATAATAATAATAATAATAATAATAATAATAATAATAATAATAATAATAATAATAATAATAACAATACTCATAATAATAAGACAAATATTGTTGACCGTTTTGGGTATCCCCTTCACCAAAATAAATGATTAAATATGTAAGAACACCGAAAACAAATGAATGGTACTCTTTTTCTTACATAATTAAAAAAATTGTTTCGAAAAGGGGGGAAACTTGAAATATTGTCTAGTGCTATATATTGAAGCTTAATATTTATTCCAATTTATTTGATAACAACCAATCCCGCATGCTCAGACGTACCGAGAGAACCTTTCGTTTTGTCCTTTTCTTTGTCCTCCTCATCAGCTCCGTCTTTCCTGAAGAGAGAGGATTTTTTGCCCTTTCCTCCTCGGTGACGATTTTTCCTAGGGTGAGAGATTCGAGCCAGTTCCTTGGAGGTGTTTGGGTAAAACGACGACTCTTCCTCATCGGACACTTCCTCGTCCGATGCAAAGAGATCCGAGTCGGAGAAGTCGCTCAGCTGGTCAGAATCCCTGTAATGTGGAAAGAAAAATGTTACAAGAAAAATGATGCAGTAGAGGGAACCTTAATACTCTTACAACAGTCGTAACGTCACTTCCTTCCTAATGACGCATGGTAACTTAGTAACACTGGCTCTAAACTATCGGAACAATGGCGGATGCCCATATGAAATATAGGGTATCCAGAGGAAAAAAAAACCCATAAATTTGATCATGTTTTGACTTTTACACATTCTGATCACAAGGCATATGAAAAGTTGTAGCCAGCATTAAAAATAAAAAGTAATGATTTTCTTTGTTTAGAACCAAAATGGCCGCCGTTGCCGGGTGGCGTGACATCAGACTACTGAATCGGATTCTCTCGAGTTCATAGAAAGAAAGAAATTGAGCTTTTATATAGCGCAATATCCACTAAATGTGCTCAATGCGCTTTACAAAGGGGTCACTGGTCAACAGCAACATTTAACATGACGCCTGTTAGGCGATATTACAAATTTTTTCGGACAAAGACAACGCTGTTTACGGCCAGCTACTCGTTTTACACCTGAGTACGGTGAGAGAATGTGAGTAAACAGCCTTTTCCAAGGACTCAACTATGCGCCGAGCACGAGCCTCGAACCCAGGACCTTCTGATCCGAAAGCGAGTGTCATACCACTAGACCACATAGCCGAACAAAAATGCATGGAAAATTGAACTAATTTGGTCGATTTCTAATGAGGGTGAACTCGAGAGAGAGTCAAGATCTGTAAAATAAATAAAATAAAAATAAAATTCCCTTTTTTCATCCCATAGGAGGAATTTGTCTCTAGGGTCGAGTCCAAGGGAAGACAACTGGAATAACCCAGGGGTCAGCCGCAGTGCAGTGCCAAAAATTGAGCTAGAGCGAGGTGACTTGCTCAAGGCCACACAGCAAAGCAAAGACAAAATGCAGGGAACAGAGGTGTTCGAATTAGAGAGATGTGACTGTATATTTTTTATGTCCAAAAAAAGTTAAGAAAAGTGTGGCTATGTGGTCTAGTGGTATGACACTCGCTTTCAGGTCGGAAGGTCTTGAGTTAAGCCTCGCTCGGCGCATAGTTGAGTCCTTGGAAAAGGCTCTTTACTCACATTCTCTCACCGTACTCAGGTGTAAAATGAGTACCTGGCCGTTAACAGCATTGTCTCTGCCTGAAAAAAAATATTGTATTATCCCCTAACAGGCTTATATGTCGCGTTGTACATATTAAATGTTGCTGTTGGTTAGAGGACCCCTGTGTAATGCCCTATGAGCACATTAAGTGGATGTGTGGTGTACTCTCCAACCCAAATTCTTGTGTCTTGTTTGTTTCTATAGACATGATGATGTAGAATGAATAGATCACGTCGGGGTCACCAATGTAGTACGGGACAAATGATTAAATGATACTTAGAAAGTTGTGTGTTAGAAGTCAACACCTTTAACTCACTCAATCCTGGAGATTTTTGCTACTTTTCAAAATTGGAAAAAAATTAATTAAAATGAGCATGTACATAGATAGTTTTATTCCACTACCACTAACATGTAAAAACTAAAAAACATTAGCTTTGATACTATGCCTTTAATTTGTCTCATAGAAAAATGTAATAAATAGGCATGGGGTAAAAGTAACCTGGGTAAACTACGGATATAGTCGGTGTTAGGGTTGAGTGAGTTAATCTTCTAGAGGAGAACGTAAACAGGAAGAGCTGATGTGATGCACACAAAAAGTAGGAAATGGACAAGACACAAGAATTTGGGTTGGAGAGTACAACACAGATATTGCGCTATATAAAAGCTCAAAGCTCAAAGGTGATTGTGACTCACTTGTTTCCAATCCTGACATTGATGTTGTGTTCTGGATCTGGTACCATCATGAGGAACGGCCGATCCGTGTTGGCCGTCGTTGGCTTCTTCTTGGGCGGTAGAGGTTCCCCATTTATACCCTGTGGACATTTTTGTCGAATATTATATAGTATATATATATTAGTATTAGTATTAGTGGTAGTATCAGTAATTGTGTGTAAAAGTGATCAACTTCTACAATATTGTTTCAAGCATTTTCTCTCATCACTTCCGAAACAATATTGTAGAATTTGATCACAATTACACTTGAAATATTTTATGTATATATAAATATAGGTATATGTATGTCTGCCAATTTGAAAGAGGAAAAATTCGTAATTTTCAGGATTAAAAGGATAGCAGACATCATAACTACCTTTAAAATTACCAATCTGTCCTCAGTACGTAAAAATAATTCTTTAAAGTCCATTATATACAAACTCTGGCATCAGAATCTGGTTTTCAAGAAGTTTTACCCAGGGTTGCCAATGCAGGAAGAAAAAATTTACTGAACTTTCACGCAAACACATTGACCAGCCCTTTCTAAGCATTGGACTCCAGTAAAATGACATTATGTTCTTACACGTTTCCGTATAGCAGGTGATTGGATAATATACTGAGGGTTTATACCATAGGTTTGGGTTGTGTTGTGTGTGTGTGTGTGTGTGTGTGTGTGTGTGTGTGCGTGTGTCTGTGTGTGTGTGTGTGTGCTGTGTGTGTAAATGATTATGTTTCAGCCTAAGTAATTTGTAATTTAAGCGCTTAGAGTCTGGTGTATCGGAGTTATAGCGCTATATAAGTTTTCAGCATTATTATTATTATACTGAATTCTGTAAATAAACGGAAAATTGGCATCAATATTTACCTAATTAAATATCTCTAATTATATAGCTCTCAGTTAAAGCTGAAAATTCGTAATTGTACCGAACCTTTGCAGTAATTGGTCAGGTCTGTTTATTTATTTATTCAAAAGGCTTCAACAGTCGTGACGTCACTTCCCTCGTAATGGCCGATAGTAACTTAGTAAC
>NC_088372.1:1133050-1140550 GCF_034508935.2 Berghia stephanieae | reverse complement strand
CGGTGAGAGAATGTGAGTAAAGGGCCTTCTCCAGTAGGAGGGAGAAAGAGTGTGTGTGCGCGCGCGTTTGTGTGTGTATGTGTGGGAGAGAGATAGAGAGCGAGAGAGAGAGAGAGAGAGAGAGAGAGAGAGTGGGGTAGGAGGGAGAGTGTGTGCGTGCGTGCGTGTGTGTGTGTGTGTGTTTATGTGTGGGAGAGAGAGAGAGAGAAAGAGAAAGAGAGAGAGAGAGAGAGAGAGAGAGAGAGAGAGAGAGAGAAAGAGAGGGAGAGAGAGAGAGAGAATCGGACAGCGGTCACGTCACATTATGTCTAACCTGAGGGGTCAGCAGACTGTATATCCTATATTTAGAAAACCTCTTATCACGAATGTTTGACCTTCCCGTACACCCATTTGGACACAAAAGATACACCCGTTTTCTCCCTTTATGAGTCCTTGTCATCGAGATTCATCTTAAGAAATAATATATTATGGCTTATGTGGGCATTACAGCTTCACACACACACACACACACAAAAGAACAAAATATCAAAACACGGAACGTTTCGGGCTGAAAACCCTTCTTCAGCCAACAACAAACAACAACAACAAAAAACAAAACAAAACAAAACAATAAAGACATAAATACATTACTAAATTCTAGATAGACGTCGTATTGTTTTGTGACATGGCCCGTTACAGATAGTATGCGCTTGACCAAGAAGCTCTTAACATTCATTGCCATCCGGAAGTATAACGGACCAACACACAAAACTATGTGTAACCATGAACTTTTATATATAGTCTGGATAATACAGTTAAGTGAGAATTACTCATAAATGCGGATGGCAAAAAGCAATAACAAAGACTCGAGTGACGTCATCTTCGTTCTATCTATAATAATAATAATAATAATAATAATAATAATAATAATAATATAATAATAATAATAATAATAATAATAATAATAATAATAATAATAATAATAATAATAATAATAATGCCATCCGCGTTTTGTGAGTAATTCTCACTGGACTGAATAAACCAGTCTATAAAAGTTCATGGTTACACATAGTTTTGTGTGTTGGTCCGTAATACTTCCGGATGGCAATGTTGTGAACTTCTGAGCCTAGTGCATACTATCTATATTCCGTTTAGATAGAAGAGAGGAGGAAGAGGGGAGAGAGGAGAGAAATCGAACCAAATCCCGCTGTGTTGTGAGGAATGGTCAATGAATAATGTCTTCGAAACGAGCCCATTTAATATGGTCCATAAAATAATAATAATTTTTGAATACATTGAAATCTTGACTCTCTATCAAAACTCGATGCGATTCGCATAAAATTAATGTTTCCCCATAAATTTAAACCGTGAGATTTCATTCCAACTCGGGTCGAACCATGAACGAGGCGTCTCACCTCAGATGATTTGGATGCTACGCGTTTAGTGATGTGGTCTAGTGATATGACACTCGCTTACGGACAGGAAGGTCCTGGGTTCGAGCCGAGCTCGACGCATAGTTGAATCCTTGGAAAAGGCTCTTTACTCTCACTTTCTTTTCCCGTACTCAGGTGTAAAATGAGTACCTGGCCGTTAAACAGCGTTGACTCTGTCCGGAAAAAAAAATTGTAATATCGCCTAACAGGCGTCATGCCCCGTCCTACATGTTGAGTGTTGCTGTTGGCCACGGACCCATTGTAAAGCGCTTTGAGCACATTTAGTGGATATTGCGCTATATAGAGGCTCTAGTTTGTTTTTAAACTCATACCATCAATATAGATAGAATGAAGTTGACGTTACTTGGGTCTTTGTTGATGTTTTTGCCATCCACGTTTATGAGTAATTCTCACTAAACGGTATCAACCAGACTATAAATGGTCATGGTTACACATTATTTTGTGTGTTGGTCCGCTATACTTCCGGACGGCAATGTTGTGAGCTTCTTATCCAAGCGCATACTATCTTTGGTGAGATTGGTCTGGCGTATTTTACCTTAACTCATACCATCAATCTAGACTTTAAAACCCATGGAGAAGATTATTTTTTTTCACACACGCCGTGTAACCTCGTGTGTTGACACAAGGTTGTCGTGTTGACACAATTCAAACACATCACTCAACACATTAGGGCCACTATCATTGGACGCTAATATTACATTCGCTTCCTCCTGCTCTGTCAACGCCGATGCGCATTGAAACTCCTACTTATTCTCTACATACAACAGTGTTAAATGTCACGATTTGATGATAATAATGAATAAATAATAAAATTGAGGTTTATATAGCGCAGTATCCACTAAATGTGCTCAAAGCGCTTTACAAGGGCTACCTGGTCAACAGCAACATTTAACATGTAGGACGGGACATGACGCCTGTTAGGCGATATTACATTTTTTTTGACAAAGACAACGCTGTTAACGGCCAGGTACTCATTTTACACCTGAGTACGGTGAGAGAATTGTGAGTAAAGAGCCTTTTCCAAGGACTCACCTCTGCGACGAGCGCGAGGCTCGAACCCAGGACCTTCCGATCCGAAAGCGATCTAGACCACATAGATATCGAAATTAAAATAAAAACAAACATCAACAACAAAAATAATGGGGGGGGGGGGGGGTTAGTATTCAGCCGTACTCTGCGTATTGCACGGCTATGTGGTCTAGTGGTATGGCGCTCGGTTTTGGATCGGAAGGTCCTGGGTTCGAGCCTCGCTCCACGCACAGTTGTATCCTTGGAGAAGGCTCTTTACCCACATATATATTTCAGATAGATAGATATATAGATGGATCGATAGATAGATAGATAGATAGATAGATAGATAGATAGATAGATAGATAGATAGATAGATAGATAGATAGATAGATAGATAGATAGATAGATAGATAGATAGATAGATAGATAGATAGATAGATAGATAGATAGATAGATAGATAGATAGATAGATAGACCAATTCAAAGTAGTGAAAAATAAATTGAAGTATTATAGAATACATGTCCAATTCAACAGCTTGTCGATGCGTGAGAAGACACGGGTGATTTAGAAGATATAATATATTATTATTATAGACCCCTTCTACCGTTGCTTTCAATTCAAATCTATAGAATCGAACCTGCATTATACAATATCCCAGGACAGCAAAATTATGCATTAGGCATAACATCGACTTCACTATCTTAACCCTCTCCTTACCAACTATAGGAAAATCGTCACATTCGTTACGATACAACCAACATTTTTGCTTGTTCAAATTTCATTTGTACATGATCAAATTTAAAGAAAATGAACAGTGTCTTGTAGAGCGTGTTTTACGTCTGAGTGATAACAATATATTTTTGTGTTAGTTGGGTGTGAAGTTTTGGGGAAAATCCTGAAAATGGCTGGTAAGGAGACGGTTAATAGGATTCAATAGTCTGATGTCACGTCTGCCCAGAAACCAGCAGTTTGGTTCTAAGCAAGGAAAATCGTTATTTTTTATTCTTCATGCTGGCTAGAACTTTTTCACATGTCATGTAATCAGAATGTATAAAAGTCAAAACATGATCAGATTTATAATGTTTTTCTCCTCTGGACAAACTTTTATGCTCGGAGAAGTATTTCATAAGGGCATCTGCCATTGTTCTGATAGTTTAGAACCAGTTACTAAGTTACTATGCGTCTACAGGAGGGAAGTGACGTCACGACTGTTGAAGCCTATTCAAATCTATAGAATAAAACCTGCATAAATACTATATCTCACGATAGAAATACATACTATGTATTAGGCATAATGTCTACTATCTTAATTACTTTAACCTTTTGCAGGCGAGGTTCGGTTTCAGACTAGTTAACCCATCATCATCATAACACATGGCATGTCAGTCTGAATTTACGAAGGGTAGCCTTCGTTAGCTTTTCTAGCCTGAGACTAGGTCTTGTATTCTGGCGTCGTTTTTAGGTTATTCACCTTAACTACGCCACTATCACATCATCTCATTCATCTGTGGTGTTTCAATCATCCTGTTTTGTTGATAAAGGGGAAACCCGAAACGTTCATTTGATCTGTTTTTGTAATTAAATTGAAGGTTACATTCAATTTCACGTTATTATTTATTTTTAGGTCAGTGGGTGTCCCGATAGCTCAGTTGATAGAGCACTCGCTACACACGCAAAGGGACCGAGATCGATCCCCAGGTGCAGTCGAGATTTTGTTTTTCTGACCTCCCCTTGTCCAGCCAGCAGTGATTGGGTAGATAGATGGGTCTGTTAAATATGGAGGAAAGTACTCAGCGATAGGCTATCGTCCTACCCAAAGGATAGCAAGCAATTGCTATTCTGTCCGTTTCACGCGATAGAAACCCGAGATAAATTCCGGATCCATGGGCCTGATTACTCTGAAGGAACCAAAAATTCGTCTGAAGGAGCCAAAAATTCGTCTGATGGAGCCAAAAATTCGTCTGAAGGAAACAAAAATTCGTCTGAAGGAGCCAAAATTCGTCTGAAGGAACCAAAAATTCGTCTGAAGGAACCAAAAATTCGTCTGAAGGAACCAAAAATTCGTCTGAAGGAACCAAAAATTCGTCTGAAGGAACCAAAAATTCGTCTGAAGGAACCAAAAATTCGTCTGAAGGAACCAAACATTCGTATATCTACTAATTTTTCGTAGTACTAGACAGGCCTGTGTTCAAGAAGTCTACCATCGACTCGGTCAAAAATTATAGGAGAAAAATATTGTTTTAAATTTTTTTTTAAAAAATTGAGCTTTTATATAACGCAATATCCACCAAACGTACTCAAACCGCTTTACAAGGGGTCCCTGGCCAACAGCAACACATAACATTTAGAACGGGACATCACGCCCGTTAGACGATATTACAAATTTAGTTTGGACAAATACAACACTGTTCACGGTGAGAGAATGTGAGTAAAGAGCCTTTTCCAAGGACTCAACAAAGCGCCGAGCGCGAGGCTCGAACCCACGACCTTTCGATCCGAAAGCGAGTGTCATACCACTAGACCACATAGCCCGTTTAAGGTCATGTCAAATTTCAATGCGATTTCTATATAATATTATAATAATATCCCTAAAAGTCTTCTGCTTAAAAAAAAAAAAAACACGCAGTGATTTGCGGGGCGGGTTGGGGATGATAAAAAGGTCCAAGCGATGATAGTGATGAGGACAAGACAAGGACGACACGCCAAAAGCATACACACACGTTTTCATGTAAACATGTAAACACAGGCCGCGTGTAAACACGAGGACACTGCCGACTATTAGGTAGGTACACGAGGGGATGGATGACCTTCCTATTCTTATGAAATTAACAAGTCCAACCTTCCTCTTTTGACGTCAACGACCTTGCTATAATTTATTATGATAATTCCGTGTGTCCCAAAATATATGTCTTAACCCTCTCCATACCAACTATAGGAAAATCGTCACATTCGTTACGAAACAACCAACATTTGTGACCCATCGTGTCGAACCAAATTCTAAAACAGTCAAATTACAGTTAGTTGCACTGGTTAAAAATATAAATTTTCGCTATTAAGACTCTTAAAAAACGATAATCATTCTCCTCAATAAAACAAACAAACTCAACCCAAGTCTGATATTTCTGGCTATAAGTTCCATTTTCAACATCTTAGTCATCCCGACATAATACCGTTTCGAGGCGAGGGGTCACATTTTACTAATTCAAATTTCTCTTGTACATCACAAAATTTAAAGAAAATGAACACAGTGTGTTGTGGAGTATGTTTTGTATAAAGAAATTATTTATCGTCAAGAACTTTACTGCTATTGTGTTTGTGTGATAAAAATCTATTTGTGTGTTAGTTTGGTGTGACGTTTTGGGGAAAATCCTGAAAATGGCTGGTAAGGAGAGAATTAAAGTCCTTCTTGATATGTACTTGTTATTCCACCCTTCTGTTTGGAAAACCCTATCATTTCTTGGTAAATACGTTTAATCGCTAAAATGTATTCTTTAACTTGTTCCTCCGTTCATTTATTCATTTATTTATCTATTCATTTACTTATTTATTCATTCATTTCTTAATTTATTCATTCATTTATCCATTTATTTTCTTATTTGTCGATCTATTTATTCATTTATTTATTTATTTATTTACTAATTCAGTTACTTATTTATTCATTTATTTATCTATTTGTTCTGGGAAATTGAGAACCCAAGCCCGTTCCCCATAAGTTTCTGGTATTTGAATTTGTTTTAGTCCGTATTTCAAAAATCAAGATTAAATAATATTCAAAATGTAAGCATGAAAAAAGTCCATCTGGAAACAACATCCCTTTGAGAAAATAATTAATGGTAACATAATAAAATCCTATCTACATTATGTACTCACATTTCAATTTCACGTTCACTTACATTACATTACATAGAATTTGCAATTTTGACACGTTTGACGAACTTATCTGACCATCCGGCGGCGTTCAACACGCAATCCGACTTCACAGGTGACGATAGAATAGAAGGAAAAAAATGTCATTAACTTTTGAGTCGTCTGTCCACAAGCTAAGCTAAGCAGCACACTCGTACACTCGTAGGGGCGACAACAACAACATATATCTCTATCTACTTCTACTACTACGGGACGGCGGACACGGCGGGAGGGACGGTAGCTAGAGTTGACGACGGGCTTTGGTCCGGTTTGTGGGTGGGAGAGGTTGGGGGTGGGGGTGAAGAGAGAGAGAGAGAGAGAGAGAGAGAGAGAGAGAGAGAGAGAGAGAGAGAGGGGGGGGGGAGGAATACCGGATTATTTTTTGCAAAAAAAATGCCAAACAAGTCACGTAGGGGGGAAAAAATAGGTCCGGATGAATTGAATAATAATTTTTTTTATCCAAGTATTTTTGGGGGGAAATACTTTTTTATGTTTAAAAAGTAGGCAGGGGAGAGATTGTGGTGGAGGCAGTTAACGTAAATTATGAAATAGAATATTATATTCTTTATCTTCTTACCATTATTATCTGGTTAGAAATGTTAATGCTTCTTACCCATGCAGTCAAAAGTTGTAACCTTGTCTGGACCATTTTCGGTTGTAATTATTTAAATTTTGTGCCGTTATAGCAGGTTTATCTAACAAATAAGCAAAAGTAGATGATTTAAATTTTATTTTTAAAATGCCAAAGAAAAAAATAACGTCAACGCCTTCCATGCCATCGAAAAGAAACAAAACAATGTTGTTGAAATTCGGTGTTCAAAATACCAAATTGGCAACCCGTGAAAAGTGTAAAGTTTTTGTTTGTTTTTTTTAAAAAAAGGGGGGGGGGGGGGGGGGGGGGGGGGGCAGTTACGATGTCTGTTCGTCTGCTAGATACGGCTTTAGGAGTTGTCGGGATTGGGTTGTTCCGGTCAACACGCAACATAGAGAGGTCTCTCTCTCTCTCTCTCTCTCTCTCTCTCTCTCTCTCTCTCTCTCTCTCTCTCTCTCTCTCTTTCTTTCTCTCTCTCTCTCCTTTCTTTCTCTCTCCTTTCTTTCTCTGTCTCTCTCTCTCTCTCTCTCTCTCTCTCTCTCGAGAGAGAGAGAGAG
>NC_088372.1:1118050-1123050 GCF_034508935.2 Berghia stephanieae | reverse complement strand
TTGGTTTTAACCAGCTTTTTGTTTCTCGTTAGGAATTGGTTTTTAACCAGCTTTTTGTTTCTCGTTAGGAATTGGTTTTAACCAGCTTTTTGTTTCTCGCTAGGAATTGGTTTTAACCACCTTTTTGTTTCTCGTTAGGAATTGGTTTTTAACCAGCTTTTTGTTTCTCGTTAGGAATTGGTTTTAACCAGCTTTTTGTTTCTCGTTAGGAATTGGTTTTTAACCAGCTTTTTGTTTCTCGTTAGGAATTGGTTTTAACCAGCTTTTTGTTTCTCGTTAGGAATTGGTTTTAACCAGCTTTTTGTTTCTTGTTAGGGAAAGGTTTTAACTTGTTTTGCTTCTCGTTCTCAAATGGTTTGAGTCAAGCTGTTTTTGTTTCTCGTTAGGAATTGCTTTTAACTTGTATTTGTTTATCGTTATCAAATGGTTTTAACAAGCTGTTTCACATTAGGAATTGGTTTTTACCACTTGTTTTTTTTTTTTGGTTTCTCTTCAGGGATTTGTTTTATAGACTTGCTTTTGCTTCCCGTTAAGGATTGGTTTTAAACATGTTTTTGTTTCCTATTAGGGATTGGTTTTAAACATGTTTTTGTTTCCTATTAGGGATTGGTTTTAAACATGTTTTTGTTTATCGTTAGCGATTATCTTAACAACTTGTTTTTGTTTCTGTTTAGGGATTGATTTTTTACAAGCCATTTTTGTTTCTTGTTATGGATTAAATTTGTTTATGAATCATTTCATTGCCAGATTGTTAGGGAGGTGGGTATGCAAGCAGGCAGGCAGGTAGGTTGGTAGGACTGGACGGGTGGATGGATGGGGGAATGAATGAATGAATAAATAGATTGTTCGACAGATGGACAGAAACATAGCTAGTTAGATATATAGATAGCAAGATAGACAACTAGATAGATCGATTAGAAAGACAGACAGACAGGCAGACAGATATATACATAGATAGATAGATAGACAGACAGACAGACAAAGATAAGATAACATAAGATAAGATAAAATATGATAAGATTTCAAAAAAATAAAGATAATGTATACAGAAACGGGTTTATAGAAAAAAAAAAAAAAGAAAGAAAATTGATAAGAAAAAAACCCAAAAAAACTAAGCCATAAAGAGAAACAACAGGAAAGGACAAGAAAAGACAAAGAAAGAGCTCCTAAAAGACTGAAAGGGAGAAAAGCACATTAATTAGCAATGACTATCCCGCACAAATCTTTGGGCCTCTTTTTCGCTCACGAAGTGCCCGAATTCGCGTCAAAATATGGGACGAAGCCGTTTCGTATATGCTATTTTAAAAAATTAATTACGACGCTGTTTATCGATGAATATGACTGAAAGTTGGCACACAGTTAGAAAAAAGGTCATTTTAGATTATGTCAAGCGACAAAACTCGTGCGATTACCAGAAGACCGTTAAAAATAGATTTTTACTCTTTGGAGTAAAATATTTCTAAAACTACCGGGCGTGGAGGTTTTCTCGCTGACAAGGTAATACATGAACATTTCTTCTTTTTGGTTGTAAAATTTCATATGAATATGACGAGTACTTTTCCCGTATTTTACAAAACACCATCCTAATTTGCTCTTCAAGTTTCAATCTTTTAATCCACTTATTACGCAAGATACAACCAAAGGTCGAAAAAAAAAATGCCGAAAAAGCGTCCCATATTTTCGCGTTTTTTTCCTCTTTGCGGGTCATCCAAATAAATGACACCTTTTAAACTGTATAACTTGTTTATTTATGAATGGATTTTCAAAATACAAAAACATTTTTACTCAGTGGAGATAGGGCTTGGATTTTAGACAAAAATTTTCATCAAAAAGAGAAAAAAACATTTTTTATAGTCATTGCTACATTAATCAACTTTCGCAAAACATGTCGTAACCCTCATCACTTACACAATATCACGTGATTAGCTTATAATCTATTTATAGTATTTTGTGAGGAGATGTGTACACAACATTCGTACATTCTCCACTATTCTAAAAATAAATGTTGTGTACACGTCACAATTATCAATTAAGGATTCCCCCAATAATATTATCGCTAGCCAATCACGTGGCATTATTTATTGCATGTGTGACAAAAGACAAGTAAGACAACTCACCATGATCAAATCCGATAAACCAACTGGAGTACTTCTCTCCCTCTTTCCTCCCACGGATCATGACGCTGTGTCGTTTTTCTTCCTCTCTTCCTCTTTCTCCTCCTCCTCCTATGAGGCTCCATCCATGTCAGTCTTATCCAAGGTCAAATTACTCCAAGGTCATGTTAGACAAGTATACGCATCCATTTTTATTTCCTGCATTCCTTTCTACTTCTTCCAACAACAGGAAGTCACCAGACTAATGACGTCAGACTTACGGTCTCAAGCCTAGTTTTGTGTGCACTGTTATTCAGTTATAAATTATAAAGCCAGTAATATCATCAAAACACAATGTTAAAGTCACGTGGCTTTGTCACGTGTACACGAAAGGATAAAGTCACAAGTTTGGGGAAAACTTCTCAATCTTCTGATAAGTTAAGAATTAATTCCAACTTTTTTTTAAAAGTTCAATAAATAAACAACTCACTTTGATAAAGATGCGAGCGGTAGGTAGACTGTTCCAGAACGAGCTCTTCGTTTGTTTGTTTTTTTAGCTAAAAGTCCAGCTTGATTACAAGCAGATGATAATGATGACGATACAGAGTTTTGAAAAACAAATATAAAATGTGTCGTAATGTTATCTTATTGTTTTGTTATCCTTTCGATTTCAGAATGTCTCAAGTCTTATTTTTAAACTATAAGCAGAAAGAGAACGTAATTAGTATTGCAAATCATAGTAATATCCACACACACGAATGCCAGTTTACATAGACACACATATACACACACATACACACACACATACACACACATATATACACACACACACACACATACATATTCCTTTAAACTACTCGAGATTCGAGCTGGTCATTAACCCGACCAAATAGAAATGAAAAAGAGGAATGGGGAGGGGGGAGGGGTGTTGAGAGAGAGAGAGAGAGAGAGAGAGAGAGAGAGAGAGAGAGAGAGAGCAGCAACAACAACAACAACAACATCAACAACAACAGCTACCAAAACAACCAACTTCCAAATGAAGAGTGGTTTTCCAAAATCTCCCTAACTCCGTTTTTCTCCCTTTTGAGATATTGAGGATTATTTCCCCTAAAATTTCTCATTCGGTCTATTATTTTATCATAATATTTAAACTTCAAATTCACACAAATCGGAGGAAATTCTTGTCAAATTTGATGCTTAAAATAAAATAAACTTTACAAGTCAATTTATATATCATGGATAGAAAATCTCAATAACAACAAAATATTAGAAAAATCGACTTAACGAGTTTTGTAAAAGCAGTCTTCAATTATTTGGCGGTAAAACCGTCGTATATCTGGTACACCATTCTAGTCATGTCAAGGGATTGTGAATTCCCATAGCATAGCAATAAAGATAATGAGGGAGGGTTAAATCTACAAGGCCCCCGTCAACGCGATTCCATTCCGCCACAGCGGATCTGAACATGGGGCTTGACTGTGAGAATGGGGTTGGCGATGGCGAGGGGACGGAACGGAGCGGGACCATAGAGAATACAGGACCTAGTAGTCTGTGGGCGGGACTACACAATACCTGCCTTGTACTACGAAAAAAAACAAATTATTGCCTTTTGTGCCACGACATCATAAGATACCGTGGCCTAGACATTCCACGAAGGAATAATATAGATAATTCATCAAACAAGATGTCTGATGTCAACAGGAATCACCCATGTTGTCCAAGTGAGCAAATTTGGGGGATAATAACCTTGCTCAAGGAAAAAAACGAAAGTGCCTGAAGCGGGGCTCGAACCCGGGTCATCCGGGTCACAGTGCAATGCCTTAACCACTCGGCCCCAGCTACAGAACTGCATAGGTTTCTTTGACTCAATAAAACTTGTTGAAAAGGAAAGTTTAACTTCTAAGAACCTACATCCAGGACTCTGGAACACGTTTGGTTCATGCTGAGGGTAAATTGTATATTTCTAAAGCTATTTAAAGTAACTTGACTGTGAGAATGGGGTTGGAGTTTTGCTGGGGGGACGGAACGGGACGGGGACGGGACTACACCAGACCTACCTAGTACTAAGAAAAATTCGTAGAAATGCGAATTCTTGGCCCCAGCTACAGAACTGCACATAGGTCTCTTTGACTCAATAAATCTTGTTGAAAAGGAAAGTTTCGTTCCTCAGAACCTATAGATAGTATGCGCTTGGCTAAGAAGCTCACAACATTGCCATCCGGAAGTATAACGGACCAACAAACAAAACTGTGTAACCATGAACTTTTATAGTCTGGTTAAAACAGTTCAGTGAGCATTACTCATAAACGTGGATGGCAAAAAAACAATAACAAAGACCTGAGTGACGTCATCTTCGAACTATCTATAGGTCTCTTTGACTCAATAAATCTTGTTGAAAAGGAAAGTTTAGATTCTTAGAACCAACATCCAGGACTCTGGAGCACATTTGGGTCATGCTGAGGGCAAATTATTCTATAGCTATTTAATGTGACTTTTTCGGGGGGGGGGGGGGGGGGGGGGGGTTTCCTTTCGAAACCACGAATTCTTGAAATTTCAAGTCTTGAGTCTACACTATTAAGTAAATACATGGGACAAAAAGTTGAAGGGAAAATCAAATATTGTACGAATACAAACATCCAAAGGTTGGGAACCGGTTTTATATTGTATGTACAATAGGAATGCATTTATTACAGATTATCTCCCTTAGTTGTGTCGTACACAGTGGGGACTATTAAGAGGACAGCGCATGTGTGAAAATACTATTTTTTGGGGGAACCTATGGATTCAAGGATATATATATATATATATATATAGAGAGAGAGAGAGAGAGAGAGGGAGAGAGAAGGGGAGAGAGAGAGAGAGAGTGAACGGGAGAGAGAGAGAGAGATAGATAGAGAGACAGAGATT
>NC_088372.1:1110550-1113050 GCF_034508935.2 Berghia stephanieae | reverse complement strand
CTCATCTTAGCAAAAAAAATTCTCAAACCTGGGACTTAAGGGATACGTCACGTGGTCCCAGTCCCAGGTGTGAGAGTTTATTTATTTATTTTTATTTATTTTTTTCCAAGATGAGGGTCATTTAAATCGATCGATATTTCAAGGACGAGTTTTGTGGCCAAAATGTTAAATAAATATGTTTTTTTCTGTAGTACGGCAGTGAACCTGGTGAATGCCAAATACTGTGGGCATGTTTACTGTGTCCCACTGTGGACCGCATTCCACCACGGAATGACGGGTGAAGGGGGGGGGGGGGGGGGGGGGTCCCTTTCATCATTAGCATACACGAAAAACATGGCTTGCCTTGTGCGTCAACTTTGACAACTTCAACACTATGCAATAAATACGGGGAGACACACACCACACGCGCACACACACACTCACTCTCACACACACACACACACACACACACACACACACATATATATATATATATATATATATATATATATATATATATATATATTATATATATATACACACACAAATCAAAAATAGAAATAGTAATTTTAAAAAACTAATAATAAATAAAAAATAAAAATACACATACAGATACACATTTATATATATATATATATATATATATATATATATATATATATATATATATATAGATAGATAGATAGATAGATAGATAGATAGATAGATAGATAGATAGATAGATAGATAGATAGATAGATAGATGGATGGATGGATGGATGGATGGATGGATAGATAGATAGATAGATAGATGGATAGATAAACAGAGAAAAAGAGATGGAGAGAGAGAGAGAGAGAGAGAGAGAGAGAGAGAGAGAGAGAGAGAGAGAGAGAGAGAGAGAGAGAGAGAGAGATTGAAGACATTGACTTTTAGCAGAAGAAGACTGTTAAAAGCATCGACGATACGGAGACTCCACTGTATTGTATAACAAGGGTGGGCACCACAAGATTCCATTTGAATACAATATATAACATAATATAGAATAATATATTGGAAATCGTGTGGGGAACAAAAGAAATCCGGACTGACCACTTGACCCCTAATGATATTGTAATATACGGGGTCCTTACTGGCTTGCTGGCCGAATTTTTTCAGGACAATGAACGGTCAAGTTTGTGTACTTTCTGCATTGTTTGTGTTCGCGACCTGTCGCTATGCCTCGACTAGAAGGAGTAATAATATGTGTATAGTTTTCGTATAGATGTATTAATTTTATATATATATATATATATATATATATATATATATATATATATATATATATATATATATATATATATATATATATATATATGACTGCAATATTGAAGTTGAATTGATCAATCTCGTCAATAGTATTGATCAAAAAGGCCCGCCCGTTCACCTGTCAATACTCGATACGGAAATCTTTCAATAATTACTTCGACTGCAGCGAAGTGCCCATCTTGCCTTGGGCTTCCCGTTAAACTTATAAACCATGGCCCAGTCGACCTGTTCCGAGGATCAGCGTAGTGTGCACTTGACTAAGAAGCTCAAAACATTGCCATCCGGAAGTATAACGAACCAACACACAAAACTATGTGTAATCTAAAACGATTCTGTAGTCTGGTTAATACAGTTTAGTGAGAATTACTCATAAACGTGGATGGCAAATAACAACTACAAAGACTCGAGTGCCACTAACTTCATACACTAGAACCCACAAAGACTTATCTTTTGTCGTCATTTTTTAGGTTTTTAGGTTTTTAGGTTTTTAGGTTTTTAGGTTTTTAGGTTTTTGCAGCGTCTAGTGTAAACAAGTGATCCCATTGGTTGAATTATTGAATACAACTCACGATTTGTTTTCTTTTGTGCATAAAGACTGGTATTTTGACGTCATATTTTTGGTCAGTGTCAGACTATATAAGTTTCCGATGGCTTCTGTATCAGCCCTAAATAAGCTTACGTATGGCATAGTTATATCCAACGGCCAACTGACGACACGCTTGACTAAACAAGACATCAAACTAAAAATAATTAATTATGACTCTTAATATTAACCTTGACAATGTTACACCATCAGTGTTACGACTGTTCACCTTGACAATGTTACGCCATCGACATTACAACTTGAGACACGAATACAACCTTGCACCTCGCATGCCTTGAGGCGAAAGTGACGCGTTTTGGACGCAAGACGGGAACAAAATAGACTGTGATTTATGTCAGTCTGTTTTTGATTAATGAATTTTTTTTTTTAATTAAATAAAATTCCCTTTATTCATCCCATAGGGGAAATTTGTCTCTCGGGTCTATTCCAAGCGAAGACTGGAATAACCCATGCGTCATTCGCAGTGCAGCACGGCAAATTGAGCTAGGCGATGTGACTTGCTCCAGGCCACGCTGCGCAGCGGCGGGTGATCGAACTCAGTACCTTTCGGGTACGAAGAAAATACCATGGTACAGCTGAGCCACGCTGCCCCAAAATTATGGATTTAAACAAACTCGCATTATACAAACCGT
>NC_088372.1:1100550-1103050 GCF_034508935.2 Berghia stephanieae | reverse complement strand
TCCAGTCGTCATCACAGTCCTACATTATCCAGTTATCATCACAGTCAGTCATCATAGTCCTACTATAGTACTCCAGTCGTCATCATAGTCCTACTATAGTACTCCATGTCATCATAGTCCTACTATAGTACTCAGTCGTCATCATAGTCCTACTATAGTACTCCAGTCGTCATCATAGTCCTACTATAGTACTCCAGTCGTCATCATAGTCCTACTATAGTACTCCAGTCGTCATCATAGTCCTACTATAGTACTCCAGTCGTCATCATAGTCCTACTATAGTACTCCAGTCGTCATCATAGTCCTACTATAGTACTCCAGTCGTCATCATAGTCCTACTATAGTACTCCAGTCGTCATCATAGTCCTACTATAGTACTCCAGTCGTCATCATAGTCCTACTATAGTACTCCAGTCGTCATCATAGTCCACTATAGTACTCCAGTCGTCATCATAGTCCTACTATAGTACTCCAGTCGTCATCAAGTCCTACTATAGTACTCCAGTCGTCATCATAGTCCTACTATAGTACTCCAGTCGTCATCACAGCCTACTATAGTACTCCCAGTCGTCATCATAGTCCCTACTATAGTACTCCAGTCGTCATCATAGTCCTACTATAGTACCCCAGTCGTCATCATAGTCCTACTATAGTACTCCAGTCGTCATCATAGTCCTACTATAGTTACTCCAGTCGTCATCATAGTCCTACTATAGTACTCCAGTCGTCATCATAGTCCTACTATAGTACCCCAGTCGTCATCATAGTCCTACTATAGTACTCCAGTCGTCATCATAGTCCTACTATAGTACTCCAGTCGTCATCACAGCCCTACTATAGTACTCCAGTCGTCATCATAGTCCTACTATAGTACTCCATCGTCATCATAGCCTACTATAGTACTCCAGTCGATCAAGTCCCACTATAGTACCCAGTCGTCTCAAGTCTACTATAGTACTCCAGTCTCACACAGCCCTACTATAGTACTCCAGTCGTCATCACATCCTACTATAGTACTCCAAGTCGTCATCATAGTCCTACTAATTCTCCAGTCGTCATCATAGCCACTTAGTACTCCATCGTCATCAAGCCTACTATTTGTATCCAGTCTCATCATAGTCCTCATATCTCCCAGTCTCATCATGCCCTTTTATACCCATCGTCATCTAGCCTACTAAGTCTCCAGTCTCTGTCCTACTTAGTACTCCAGTCGTCATCATAAATCCTACTATTGTACCCAGTCTCATCATAGTCCTACTATAGTACTCCCGTCGTCATCATAGTCCTACTATATACCCATTTTCATCATAGTCCTACTATATACCCAGTCGTCATCATAGCCCTACTATAGTACTCCAGTCGTCATCATAGCCCTACTATAGTACTCCAGTACTCCATGGTCGCCATCCATGTCCTGTTGAGAGGGTAAGTGCTAAGCCCAGTTTACCAGGGGATGAACTGGGTCAACTCAACGTGTATCTTCAATAACTGTCTCCCAACACCAAATAACGGTACTATTTCGGACTGCTTTCGATCCTAAAAATAGCATATATATAATAATATATATAATATATAATATATATATATAATATAATATTTATTATATATTAAAATTCTAAAAGAGAAACGGGGGTTATTTTTTATACATTTACTTTACAGTAAAATAAATGTATAAAAAATAACCCACGTTTCTCTTTTAGAATATTATTATACAAATACATATGCTATTTTTAGGATCGATAGGTAGCATTTCGTAACATTTTGAACATTGTAAATTGACTTTTACTGGTCTTCTTCATCCCGACATAATACCACATAATACCGTTTGACGACGAAGGGTAACATTTAATATCATCATGACTAATCAAAGGGTGACGGGCGAGATAAATATAATCGTGTAAATTAGGACAATATCAAAATAAGTATTTAATGTTGGAATAATATAACGGAAGTTGAATGTAAGCTTCAAAAATGTTTTTTCAATCATCTGTTTTGTTGATAAAGGGAAACCCGAAACGTTCATTTGATCTGTTTTTGTTTTTGTTTAATAATTGAAGCTTACATTCAACTTCACGTTATTATTTATTTCTTCGAGCTTCGAGCAGCAACATTTACACTGTAATGTATGTATGATGTCAGCTTTGCGGTCCAGCGGCGTTGACACTCGACATCGGTCAAGTCGGTTCCGTGGTTCAAGTCCCGCTTTGATCAATTACACAAGGTGTCTAACCAGTCCTCTGGAAGAGTGGTTTTATACTTCAATTGAGATTGGAACCAGGCTTTTTTTGACATCACACTTTTTTTTTAAAATGTGCTATTGATTTTAAAATCTCAGACCTGTGTGTTATTCACGCGGGTGCATGACAAACATACGCCATCATGCATGCAATCTGAAGGTGCATGACAATAAATAGCAAAAAATGCAGCCTGTGCACCATCTACGTTGAGGGTGCATCTCTCTCTCTCTCTCTCTCTCTCTCTCTCTCCCTCCTCTCTTTTC
>NC_088372.1:1088535-1096035 GCF_034508935.2 Berghia stephanieae | reverse complement strand
TTGTCTCTGTCGGACAAATAACTGCCTGCTTTAAATTGAAAAAAAAATATGACAGAATTGTGTTTAAATACATTAAATTAATCTTTAAACTCCTTTACATATTAGCTCTGGTAATAAAAGTTTGTTTTCTAGAAGTTTATTGAATTGGATTCAATAGTCTGATGACACGTCGCCCAGTAACGAGCAGCTTGGTTCTAAACAAAGAAAATCGGTACTTTTTATTCTTCATGCTGGTTAGGACTTTTTTTTTTACATGCCATGCGATCAGAATGCATAAAAGTCAAAACATGATCAGATTTATACTGTATTTCTTCTCTGGAAACACTTAATTTTATGCTCGTCGGAGAAATATTTCTTTCATAAATGCGTCCGCCATTATTCCGATAGTCTAGAAACAGTTACTAAGTTACTTCGCGTCATTCCGAGGGAAGTGACGTCACGACTGTTGATGTCTATTAATATACCTTTGAGGCCATCCGACATGATAAGTTATTGATTGTGGCCGGATAGTGACGTTGATAACATTTTTATTGGTTGGTTGGTAAGGAAGGAAAGAGGGATCGATGAAGCACGATGGAGATGGGACAAGCAGCTGATGGCACAGTGGGCAACGCAATCGCCTCTGGGTCGGAGTGTCTTGGGTACCAATCCCAAATGGAGGCAAGTTTCGCCTTTCCATAGGTATGTCCTCATTTTTACTTTTTGTGACCAGTCGTCTCTAAAAGTTATCACGTCGCGGTGAAACTGATTGTTAAAGATATATATTTCCTTTGGATAGGACGCGGACGTTAGTCTTATGCAACGTACTTTCCTCCAGATCTAACAAAACCCAGTTACCAAATCACTATTAGGTAGACAGTATGGGACGGGGGTAGAGAGAGAGAGAGAGAGAGAGAGAGAGAGAGAGAGAGAGAGAGGACATATATAAGTATTATATATACACATGAAAGATAGGGGAAAAGATAAAATACGTATAAAAAGACAAGCTGTCAACATTTGTCAATCTCTCTCTCTCTCTCTCTCTCTCTCTCTCTCTCTCTCTCTACCTATCTCTCTATCTATCTCTCTATCTATCTTTCTCTGTATGTGTGTGTGTGTGTGTTTGTGTGTGTGTGTGTGTGTGTGTGTGGTGGGGGGAGGGGTGACGATACGACAGGAGAAATCCATTCAACAAGTGAAGGATGTATCGATGACGTCGGTCCGTCGAATGGTGAACGATGTCACCAACACCATGGAACACATTCAGTACAGACAGTAGATCATATAGATGCTGTGCGCTTGGCGAAGAAACTCACACCAGTGCCATCCGGAAATGTAAGGGACCAACACACAAAACTTTGAACGTTTATAGTCAAATTAATACAATTTAGTGAGAATTACAGCATTCATAAACATGAATGGCAAAACCAATAACAAAGACCTGAGTAACGTCAACTTCATTCCATCTTCTTCTTTCAGCTTATCCCGCATTTTGCAGATAATGGATGCCACATCTCCATACATCTCGGTTCAGCGCATCATCTTCCTCCAGACCCAGTTCTTTCATATCATCCTTTACCTTATCCCACCATCTAGTCTTTGGACGTCCCTTTTTCCTCTTTCCCACTATTTGTAAGTCCAATACTTTCCTTCCCGCGTACTCCCTCTCTCGTCTCTTTACATGTCCGAACCATTTCAATCTATCACTCTTTCACCTTTATTGATACATTCTTTACTTCAGTCAACCTTCGAATTCGTGTTTTTTTTTGTTTTTTTTTGTCTTTTGTTTTAAAGGGTTTTACGGCGCTTGCAACACATTAAGGTCATATCAGCGCCAGTAAACAGGAAGAAAATAGGACTGTAAAAAGTTCTAGAATTAAAATTAAAACACAAAAGACACCTTCGAATTCGTTCATGAATGAATGAATGAAACGTCATTCCATCTACAGTTAATAAATACACTATTATTATTATGAGTTGTTACTGTCATCTGATGGTAAGATGTTATCAGCATCTAACGGAAATCCCTTGCGTCAACAAGATGAATGACAATGTATGTACACGGTATTGGTAGAAGTAGAAGAGATTATCCCGGCATTAAACAGACTTTACAGAGAGCAATCTTCACATTCATACATCATAACATTATCATTAATATATAATCATGAATATCATGCTTATATATATATATAGATGAAATTTGCATCAACCATTATTTTGATTAGGCATGTTATCTCTCTCTCTCTCTCTCTCTCTCTCTCTCTCTCTCTCTCTCTCTCTCTCTCTCTCTCTCTCTCTCTCTCTCTCTCTCTCTCTCCCCTCTCTCTCTCTCTGCACACACAAACTGTGGGGCTGATTACTAAAGGCCACCCAAACCGACTGATAGGCATGAATTAAAGGTGATGTTATATCACATTACATTATTATCCTCAATTTGCTCACTTGGAGTACATGGGTGATTCTTGTTGACATCAGACATCTTGTTTGATGGATTATCTATATTCCTTCGTGAAGTGCCTAAGCGACGATAATCTCTTATCATGTCGTGGCGGAAGGGCATTTTTTTCTTTATTATTAATATAATGATAATGTTTATTTGATATAGCGCCAGTATCAACAAAGTGTGCTCAGAGGTTGTTTATGTGGATAGATTTTTTTTGGTATCACACAAATTCATTCATTCGACTACAAAATCACCACAACACACACACACACATACACACACACACACACACACACACACACACATCTTGTTCGAAGTTCACATACAATCACATAAAATCCTTTATGTCAAAAACATTCCATTCCTCAAATACCGTGGAACAATCGTGATAAGTGACCAACCCACTCCAAACGGTACCAAACAAATCGCACCTGTGTTATTTCTATGTATAATCAATCGTGTGATAATAATAATATTATGGTATTAATAAGACATAATACATAATAATAATAATCACAAATCCACCTTATGCCAGCCAGCCAGCTTGACCTTATCGGTATGGTGGTCTAATCTAATAACACTGTATGTATGTATACAGACCTGCCAACCTTCCCAAAGTGTATTCCATGACCCTAAAACGTGTGTTTTTAGAAGAAAAAAAGTGTATTTTTAGAAAAAAAAGGTGTATTTTTAGAGAAAAAAGAAGTGTATTTTTAGAAGAAAAAAAGTGTATTTTAGAGAAAAAAAGTGTATTTTGTCCGCACATGTGGAAAAAAGTGCGCACTATACAAAAATTTATATAAAAGCTAACATCAATCCCAAATCAAAATCAACTCTGATCTTCATCATTCAAGCAATCTCTAGTGATTACAAAATTATCGATTTATCGAGAAACTAAAACTTAATGGCCATTTGTGACCCCTCGTCTCAAAACGGTATTAAGTCGGGATGGACCAGATGCTAAAAAGTCAAATGATAGTTAAACTAGTAAAAAATATGAAACGTTGGTATTTAGCACAGTAAAATATGATATTCCTTCTCCTCTATAAAGCATAATAAACTCAATTTAAGTCTGATATTTCTAGATACAAATTCCATTTTCGGCATCTTAACCATCCCGACTTAATACCGTTTTGAGACGAGGGGTCACATTTAAAATTAGCATCCACGAAAATCGTATCCACGTATTCGGGGTCCAAAAATCGTATAAAAATACGACTAATCGGTACTGGTTGGCAGGTCTGTATTTGTGTATATGGCTGTACACACTGGGGGATTAGACAGGCCTGTGTCAACATGGCGGGCCTGGCCTCACATCTGACTCGGAAACACCAAAAGTCGGTTTTGTCGTTGGCAGACTCGGTCTGGGCGGAACAGCAGACGTATTGATTGACCTGCTATCACGGAAGTCTCAGGTTTAATTTGTTTTTTTTTTTCATTGTTGATAAGATGGGTATTAATTTCATCGACCGATATTTGAAAGAATTAACCCTTTCCTTACCACCCATAGGAAAATCGTCACATTCGTTACGATGCCACCTACAATTTTCCCATTCTGATTTCTCTTGTACATCACAAAATGTAAAGATATACTTTGATGACAGCTATAAATACTAAACACTGTGTTGTAGACATCATTTTGCTACAACTTCTGTATAGAATACACTAGTTACTTTTTTTGTTTAATTAGGAAAAGTCTATTTTTTTGTCGGGTGGGTGTGAATTTTCGGGGAAATTCTAAAAATAGCTGGTAAGGAGAGAGTTAAAGGACGAGTTTTCTGACCATAATTTTTAATACGTGTGAAGTCCCATCACAAGAATCAAATAAGATTAAGACTTCAAAATCCTCTAAATTATATAGTCTGGCAACAACTTTCATTTTCAATAAGTTTTAATGACTTGGAGATATTCACGAATTTCTGAAATTGAAGCCAGCATTGCGTAATTCTACGTCTGTTTCCTAGTATGGAATAGACAGGTCTGTTATTGATACAATTTAGAGAAACCACTCATGAAAATGGCTGGCTATATTCAATACCCAAAAAGCTGAGTGACGTCAATTTCGTTCCTGCCATTTATATATCGTACACATGTAAGATGACATAACGAGTTTTCTAGCCAAACTTACTTATAAGTACAGATAGAGTTATTTAACTCTCTCCTTACCAGCCGCTTTCAGGATTTTCCCCAAAACGTCATACCCAACTAACACAAAAATAGATTTTTTATCACTCAGACACAATAGTAGTAAAATTCTTGCGATACAGAATTTCTTTAGCAAAACATGCTTTACAACACAGTTTTCTTTAAATTTTATGATGTACAAGAGAAATTTGAATAAGAAAAATGTTGGTTGTATCGTAACGAATATGACGATTTTCCTATCGATAGAATGTGCTTGGCTAAGAAGCTCATAATATTGCCATCCGGAAGTATAACGGACCAACACACAAAACTGTGTGTAATCTTGAACGTTTATAGTCTGGTTAAGACAGTAAAGTGAGAATTACTCATAAACATGGATGGCAAAAAACAATAACAAAGACCTGAGTGGCGTCAACTTCGTTCTATCTATAGTTGGTAAGGAGAGAGTTAATCTGGACGTTCTTTGCCTCGCCTGCCTACCTGGTGGTCATTTCGTAGCCAATCATCCAGAAAATATGTTCGCGCGCGTTGAGAACGCCTGGCGACTGTGGAGATTGGGCGGTAACCTGAAGGTGTCAAGAGAATGCAATAAACCGACAGATTGTGTTATTCTGTATTATCGACCACTCGGTTGTTTACACTATGTAGACCTCTCTATTACTAAGAAAAATTCGTAAAAATACGATTTTTTGGCTCCATTTACAGAGCTGCATAGCACAGGTCTCTTTGACTCGATACATTACATATATGTATGTTGAAAAGGAAAGTTTAGCTCCTTAGAGAGGGAGAGTGTGAGAGAGAGAGAGAGAGAGAGAAAGAGAGAGCGAGAAAGAAAGAGAGATAGAGAGAGAGAGAGAAAGAGAGAAAGGAAGGTAAAGAAAGAGAGAAGGAGAGAGAGAGAGAGAGAGAGAGAGAAAGAAAGAGAGATAGAGAGAGAGAAAGAGAGAAAGAAAGGTAAAGAAAGAGAGAGGGAGAGAGAGAGAGAGAGAGAGAGACTATTTTTTTTTAAAACACCAAAAAATAATAAAAGTAAAAATAAACTAACGACAACAACAGAGAAGCGATATAATAATATATTAATATTGTTTTGACCTCTAGTCATAGATAACAAAACGACCAACCAATTAATCAGCGATACAAATAAGTACGAGAGATAAAGCAAGAATAATATATAATTATTAACGCTTAGCCTATGAAGAACCATTCTGCCATACTTTTGAAAAACACATTATAATATTTAGAAATTTGGCCAGAAAACTCGTCCTTCAAATATTGACCGATTTAAATGACCCTCGTCTTAGCAAAAACTTTCAAACCTAGGACTTCGCGAAGTCCCAGGTTTGAAAGTTTTTGCTAAGACGAGGGTCATTTAAATCGGTCGATATTTGAAGGACGAGTTTTCTGGCCAAATTTCTAAATATAACGTGTTTTTCCACAGCACGACAGAATTACCATGCATCCCCGACAATGTTGAAAAAGATAACGACGATATGGTGAATCACATGACACAAAACATCGTGCTAAAAACGTTAGTAGTAGTTGATATCGGAATGAATGCAGATGACGTCACTTATTGACCCATTATTATAATAATATTGTTCTCAGACCGCCAGCTGAGTGATTAGTTCTCAATAAAGCTTTATTCAAAGTGAATGGTGTAAGAAAGAGATAATATAGATAGTTTGAAGTTGACGTCACTCAGGTCTTTTTTTTATTGTTTTTGTTGGGTTTTTTTTGTATTTTTGTTTGTTTGTTTGTTTTTTTTTGTTTTTTTTTGGGGGGGGGGTGCCATTCGCGTTTATGAGTAATTCTCACTTAACTGTATTAACCAGACTATAAACGTTCAAGGTTACACACAGTTCTGTGTGTTGCTCCGTTACACTTCCGGATGGCAATGTTGTGAGTTTCTTATCCAAGAGCACACAATCCATATGAAAAAGTTTATATTAAAACAATGCCCCCCAAAAAGTAGAATGATATACAAGAAAGAAAGCAGAAAAACAAACAACCCCTAAAAAATCATCCTGCTGCGGCAAACACGATAAAGCTAGACTAGCTGAATTTGTCTTGTAGATTTCTGTTTGTTTTGCCTGGCACTGTTTCATACACACAACTTTTCCTCGAAAACTGTAAAATGCACGCGTTCGAGTGCGCACGTGGGAGTTTTTGTCTTGCTTGAGTTTCTGTGTAATTTTATTGTTGCTTTTTAAAGAATGGGCTACCCTACCTCTTTTGCATTTCAATAATGGGAGAGAGAAAGATATAGATTGAGCGAGAATTAAAGGAACAAAGAAAGAAAGAAAGAAAGAGAGAGTGTGTGTGTGTGTGAGAGATAGAGAGAGAGAGAGAGAGAGAGAGAGAGAGAGAGAGAGAGAGAGAGAGAGAGAGAGAGAGAGAGAGGAAAGAAAAAAGACACACAGAGAAAAAAAAAGAGACACAGAGAAAGAGAGCGACAGATTGAGAGAGAGAGAGAGAGAGAGAGAGAGAGAGAGAGAGAGAGAGAGAGAGAGAGAGAGAGAGAGAGAGAGAGAGAGAAATAAAAGAGACATAGAAAAAGAAAAGACAAACACACTCACACACACAAACACACGCACAAAGAGAGAAGGGAGAGAGAGACACAGAGAGAGAGAGAGAGACACACACAGAGAGAGAGAGAGAGAGAGAGAGAGAGAGAGAGAGAGATAATAAGTAACGCCATCGTCTCGCCGCCTTATCGTGACCCAAAGAAACCTTTCCTCTTCCTTCCTTCCTTCCTATCACGACTGTCATCTCATAATCCGTGTCGTGTATGGATAAAAGGGAAGACAGAATGAATGAAACCCGAAACCTTAGGAATGTGTGTGACATGACGCTAGCTAATCGAACACGAGCTACCCATTGTTGTCTAACAGGTTTACTGTCATCTGGCACCTCGAGCATGACACATGATATAA
>NC_088372.1:1081035-1083535 GCF_034508935.2 Berghia stephanieae | reverse complement strand
CCGCCCGGCCCACCACAGCGAACGAAATATGAATCACCGACGTCAGTCGACCTCGCGACACATATCTCGCCCTTTGTGTCTCATAATTTATTATTATTATCAGCTTGGCTCACACACGTAGGGCAAAACACACACACGTGATGTAAACACACTCAGCACAGGTGTGTATCGATCGTCGTGCAGAGTATCGTTTTACGTCGTTGACAGCAGGCAGAGTTGGGAAGGAGTTTGAAAAGTATTGACGGTGTTTGAAACGGATCAACTCTGTGACGAAATTAGGCTTTTTATACCAAATATTGATCGCTAAAACCATTACAGAATTAATAAAACGTTTATTGATTAATGAAATATAATCATGCAAGGTAAATAATTATCAAAAATTGTTGTTGTCGATCATGATTAACAAAACACGGTGACAGATAACAAGAAAATCGCTTGTGCTTTTAGTAATCGGATCTTCTATGCTCACTCGAGTCTTTACCTGTACTAATCGGTGAAGCAAAACTTGAGCCTTTGACGTGAATGGTCAGGAACTTTAGAACAATTTATTTCGGGATTTCAAGCAGGGTTGCCAGTTTGGCATTTTAAATGCCAGATTTTAAAAATCTGGCATTTTTGAAAACCGTTTGGCATTAGAAAAATCATTTGGCATTTGGCATTTTCATTTGGCATTTTCTTAAAATCCAACCGTGGTGTAATGGTTTAGCACTCCACTTAGTAGTCAGTAGGTAAAAAATTACCCCAACAGGAAATTTAGTATAATTCAAAAAAAAAAAAAAAAAAAAGAAAAGAAAACACGCAAGCCACCAGGATACGATAGTAAATTGTCTGTCAAAAGTGAGTAGTTTTCTTATTAGTGGGGGTGGGAGTCAACAGACTTTGGCATTTTTTTGAGTGTTTTGGCATTTTTTGAGTCTTCCCCTGGCATTTTGTTGAAAAATAATCTGGCAACCCTGATTTCAAGGCTTTGTTGATCTCGTTTGTGATGCTGCTGCTACTTCCATTACTTCAACAACTACTGCTACTGCTACTACTAATACTACTACTACTACTGCTACTACCACCACTACTACTACTACTACTACTACTACTACTACTACTACTACTAATACTACTACTACTACTACTACTACTACAACTACTACTACTACTACTACTACTACTACTATTACTACTACTACTACTACTACTACTACTACTACTACTATTACTACTACTACTACTACTACTACTACTACTACTACTACTACTACTACTACTACTACTATACTACTACTACTACTACTACTACTACTACTACTACTACTACTACTACTATTACTACTACTACTACTACTACTACTACTACTACTACTACTTCTACTATTGCTACTACTACTATTACTACTACTACTACTACTACTACTACTACTACTACTACTATTACTACTACTACTACTACTACTACTACTACTACTACTACTACTACTACTACTACTATTATACTACTACTACTACTACTACTACTACTACTACTACTACTACTACTACTACTACTACTACTACTACTACTACTACTACTATTACTACTACTACTACTACTACTACTACTACTACTACTACTATTACTACTGGAATTTAGTAATGTATTTATGTCTTTTTTTCTTTTTTTTTTTTTGTTGGCTGAAGAAGGGTTTTGAGTCCGAAACGTTCAGTGTTTGTTATTTTGTTCTTTTTTTGAGGCTGTTTTTTTTTTTTTTTTTTTTTTTTTTTTTGTTAATACTCTTAACATTCCTCCACAGCTTCTAGCAGCCTAGTATCACTTTGACAAGTTTAATCTAAACTTAACCTACATTATCTTTTTTTAAAACAACTCTGTTATCTCGGTGAGGATATGTAGTCTAGTGGTATGACACTTGCTTTCGGATCGGAAGGTCCTGGGTTCGAGCCTCGCGCTCGGGGCATAGTTGAGTCCTTGGAGAAGACTCTTTACTCACATTTTCTCACCGTACTCAGGAGTAAAATGAGTACCTGGCCGTTAACAGCGTTTTCTCTGTCGGGGAAAAAAAGTATTATCGCCTAACAGGCTTGCGTCAGTCATCTCTTGTTGCTATTGCTCAGGGACCCTTTGTAAAGCGCGTTGGGCACGTTAAGTGGATGTTGCGCTATATAAAAGTTTTTCATTTCTTTCACGTTATGCCAATTTTTCACTTTAGAGGAACTTTCTCGAAATAATAATAATGCTAATGATAATAATAGTAATAATAATAATAATAATAATAAGAAGAAGAAGAAGAAGAAGAAGAAGAAGAAAAGAAGAAGAAAGAAAAGAAGAAGAAGAAGAAGAAGAAGAAGAAGAAGAAGAAGAAGAAGAAGGTAATTGGGAGAATGTTTACTTTAAAGGTTCTAGGCCGGTTGTGAACTGAAAAAAATGACACTATGGAAGAGGAGGGGAGAGATGAGGAGTGTGAATATGATGTGGTCGAGAAAGAAGAGGAAGAGGCGGGGGGAGGGGGGGGGG
>NC_088372.1:1079379-1080935 GCF_034508935.2 Berghia stephanieae | reverse complement strand
TACTTACTAACAACTACTATACTACTTATTCTACTACTACAAATTTACTACTACTACTACTTCTACTACTCTACTACTACATTACTACTACTACTACTAACTACTACTACTACTATACTACTACTATACTACTATATTACTACTACTACTAACTACTACTACTTACTACTACTACTACTACTACTACTATACTACTACTACTACTTACCTAATACTACTACTACTACTACTACTACTACTACTATATTGCTACTACTACTATACTAATACTACTACTACTACTACTACTAAACTACTACTACTATACTACTACTACTACTACTTACTACTACTACTACTACTATACTACTTACACTACTATTACTACTACTACTACTACTACTACTATACTACTACTACTACTACTACTACTACTACTATACTACTACTACTACTACTATTACTATACTACTACTACTACTACTACTACTACTACTACTATTTACTACTGGAATTTAGTAATGTATTTATGTCTTTTTTTTCTTTTTTTTTTTTGTGGCTGAAGAAGGGTTTTGAGTCCGAAACGTTCAGTGTTTGTTATTTTGTTCTTTTTTTGAGGCTGTTTTTTTTTTTTTTTTTTTTTTTTTTTTTTGTTAATACTCTTAACATTCCTCCACAGCTTCTAGCAGCCTAGTATCACTTTGACAAGTTTAATCTAAACTTAACCTACATTATCTTTTTTTAAAACAACTCTGTTATCTCGGTGAGGATATGTAGTCTAGTGGTATGACACTTGCTTTCGGATCGGAAGGTCCTGGGTTCGAGCCTCGCGCTCGGGGCATAGTTGAGTCCTTGGAGAAGACTCTTTACTCACATTTTCTCACCGTACTCAGGAGTAAAATGAGTACCTGGCCGTTAACAGCGTTTTCTCTGTCGGGGAAAAATGTATTATCGCCTAACAGGCTTGCGTCAGTCATCTCTTGTTGCTATTGCTCAGGGACCCTTTGTAAAGCGCGTTGGGCACGTTAAGTGGATGTTGCGCTATATAAAAGTTTTTCATTCTTTCACGTTATGCCAATTTTTCACTTTAGAGGAACTTTCTCGAAATAATAATAATGCTAATGATAATAATAGTAATAATAATAATAATAATAATAAGAAGAAGAAGAAGAAGAAGAAGAAGAAGAAGAAGAAGAAGAAGAAGAAGAAGAAGAAGAAGAAGAAGAAGAAGAAGAAGAAGAAGAAGAAGAAGGTAATTGGGAGAATGTTTACTTTAAAGGTTCTAGGCCGGTTGTGAACTGAAAAAAATGACACTATGGAAGAGGAGGGGAGAGATGAGGAGTGTGAATATGATGTGGTCGAGAAAGAAGAGGAAGAGGCGGGGGGATGGGGGGGGGGGTGAGGGTAAATGTGATGAAGAGGAGGATTAAGAAGAGGAAGAGGCAAATGAGGGGGAGCTGAATAGGGAAGAGAAGGAGAAGGAATAGGAGGAAGAATGAGTAAAGCTTTCGTCTCGTACTGACTTGCCATGTAATTTGGACCCTAATACTCTGGAAAGACTTTGGGAACACATTGGA
>NC_088372.1:1066879-1069379 GCF_034508935.2 Berghia stephanieae | reverse complement strand
CTTGGAAAAAAAAGTCTCTTTACTCACATTCTCTCACCGTACTTAGGTGTAAAATGAGTACATGTCCTTTAACGGCGCTGTTTCTGTCGGGAAAAAAAAATGTAATATCGCCGAACAGGAGCCATGTCTCGTTCAATATGTTACGTGTTACTGTTAGTCAGTGGCCCTTGCAAAGCGCTTTGAGCACATTTAATGGATATTGCGCAATATAAAAAGCTCAATTTTAAATATATAAATATCACTCCGAACTGCGCTGTACAGTGTTTCATTTATTCCCCAAATGGTACCATGTTTTAATTTCATACAGACCCAATCGCCAGCTATCGTATAAACACTTTCTGTACTATGTAAAACTTTTACGATACCCGTTACGGCCTCTGCAATGGTCTAGTCCACACTCGAGTATGGGTCGAGTGTGGTAATGTCTGTAAAAATACCTTACCCAAGGATACAACGTAGGGACAGGAATAATAATAATAATAATAATAATAATAATAATAATAATAATAATAATAATAATAATAATAATAATAATAATGATAATGATAATAATAATAATAATAATAATAATAATAATAATAATAATAATAATAATGATAATGATAATAATAATAATAATAATAATAATAATAATAATAATGATAATGATAATAATAATAATAATAATAATATAATAATAATAATAATAATAATAATAATAATAATAATAATAATAATAATAATAATAATAATAACAATAATAATAATGATAATAATAATAATAATAATAATAATAATAATAATAATAATAATAATAATAATAATAATAATAATAATAATAATAATAATGATAATGATAATAATAATAATAATAATAATAATAATAATAATAATAATAATAGTAATAGTAATAATAATAATAATAATAATAATAATAATAATAATAATAATAATAATAATAATAATGATAATGATAATAATAATAATAATAATAATAATAATAATAATAATAATAATAATAATAATAATAATAATGATAACAATAATAATAATAATAATAATAATAATAATAATAATAATAATAATAATAATAATAATGATAATGATAATGATAATAATAATAATAATAATAATAATAATAATAATAATAAATAATAATAATAATAATAATAATAATAATAATAATAATAATAAAATAGAATTCCCATAGTGGAAATTTGTCTTTTTTTAAGGGTCTGCTCCAAAGGAAGAATGAAATAACCCTGGCGTTAGCCGCAATGCAGCGCGCAAACTGAGCTCTGGCGAGGTAACTTACTCAACGCCGTACGTGTATAGTGGTTATTCGAACTCGGTATCTTTCGGGTACGAAGCAAAACGCGTAGCGCCGAGCCATTTCCATTGTCACCCATCCGGCCACTGACCATTGCTTGATTTTTGCAACAAGACTAGCCATCTACAATGTACATACCTGCCAACTCTTCCGCTTTTGGCGGAATTGTTCCGATTTTCACCCTTCTTTCTCGCTCTTCAAAATGCCGATTGTCAAAAATAATGATAATTAATTGGTAAGAAGAAAATAAAAGTGGAGAAAAGGGGGGGGGGGGGGATAATATAAATGTGATTGTTTTTTGGTGGTTTTTAATTATTGCCAAAAGGGAGCTAAGTTGGAAAATTAATTGCGCTCCCCTCCCCCCTTCCCCTTCCATTACCTAACTAACACATTTGATGTAGTTTTGCCATCTGACCTGTGTTAGGTGACAAATTAAATATGGTGGATATTTTTGATACAGGATTATCCATTGCTAAGAAATTCTATTTATTTGTTTTTGGTCTCAAATTCCTATTTCCTGACCTTCTGATTCCACTTTTGGAGAGTGAAGGTTGGCAGGTCTGATACTACACGCCGCTACTGAGCTACCAAACCACACTAGATTATCACCATCATTATTCTTATTATTCAACCATGTTTGTCTTGCACTCGTTGGGCCTTTGAATCAAATGCTTATCTTTCGTGCATCTTAATAACAACAATAGACATTGTGATAATATATCATGATATAATACGGTACGATTTGATATGACCTGATATGATATTATTATATATCACGATTTGATAATATAAGGGTTATGAATATTATATGGATTTTATAATACGTCTTTTATCTAAGAGTTAACTAGGTTTGATATTAATGGCAATTATTAATGTGAGAAATTCGAATTTATGATTATTATATTAGGCGGATAGTGAACAAAGGGTGGATTATGTTATATATATATATATATATATATATATATATATATATATATATTTTATATATATACATATATATATATACACACACACACACACACACACAATATATATATATATATATATATTATATATATATATATATATATATATATATATGTATTATTTTAATATTTACCAAAATGTTTGAGACAGTCTACATTAATGTTTCAGGCCTAATTAGCCATCGTCAGGACTGAGTTGGTTTGTTGACTGTAGTTGTTTGTTTTA
>NC_088372.1:1061879-1064379 GCF_034508935.2 Berghia stephanieae | reverse complement strand
CGGGTACCCACCAACACTCATATATATATATATATATATATATATATATATATATATATATATATTATATATATATATATATATATATATAACGCTACAGAATGAATTTTGAGTTAGAATCAAGCCACTTACTTCACTCTTTGCTTAGCAGCCTTTTGGACCTCGAAGTCTTTCTGCAGGACTTCCAAAATCTGTTCACATTCGGATTCCGTTAAATGGGAGAGATTCAACTTTTTACCCATCCTGACCTTGACCTTGACCTTGTCGTATCCAAATCAGAATTTAATCACACACATACACACAGGCATATACACATAAACACACCAACAAATGGCCACGACACGGGATATTCGCTAAAACCCCAGGATTGATCCTTCAGATGTTCTAAATAGATTACTTATTTAGAACGAAGAGCTGAGATAAATCCAACAGACGCATGGCCTTTTGTATGGAGATTGTTCAAATAATCCAAGATAATTAATTGGAGATTTTAATGATGTGAAGTTTACGATTCTTTGTTATGTATGTTTTGTTTGATTGTTTGTTTGTTTTTAAATTCAATACGGCTTTGTTTTTGTAGTTCTTCGAAGCTTTGCTCGTCTGCCTGTGAAAAAAACAAAAACAAGAATCATTATGTTTAGTCATAAATAAATAAATTTAGAAATAATCAATAGGCGTCAATAGTCGTGACGTCACTTCCCCCGTAATGACGTATGATAATTTAGTAACTTGTTCTAAACTTTCGGAACAATTGCGGACGCCCTTATGAAATATTTCTCAAACGAACTTCTTCTTCTTCTTCTTCTTCTTCTTCTTCTTCTTCTTCTTCTTCTTCTTCTTCTTCTTCTTCTTCTTCTTCTTCTTCTTCTTCTTCTTCTTCTTCTTCTTCTTCTTCTTCTTCTTCTTCTTCTTCTTCTTCTTCTTCTTCTTCTTCTTCTCTTCTTCTTCTTCTTCTTCTTCTTCTTCTTCTTCTTCTTCTTCTTCTTCTTCTTCTTCTTACTTCTTCTTTTTCTTCTTCTTCATCTTCTTCTTCTTTTTCTTCTTCTTCTTCTTCTTCTTCTTCTTCTTCTTCTTCTTCTTCTTCTTCTTCTTCTTCTTCTTCTTCTTCTTCTTCTTCTTCTTCTTCTTCTTCTTCTTCTTCTTCTTCTTCTTCTTCTTCTTCTTCTTCTTCTTCTTCTTCTTCTTTTTGCCTATTGATGTCACGGAAATCTTATACAACACAACAGTATGTAGGCCTACAAGACCCATTTCCTTGCGGATACTAACGCCTCACACCATTCAGCTATCGCGTACCGTCTGTCTAACACATTTTACAGACAATGGGGCATGATCTATATTCCCTTTCCATGTGCTCGAGGTCATTGGTCACATTGCAAAATGTGCTCAAAGTGACCAACAAAGTGAAAAGTGTTCACAACTTTTGAAATATCTAACATCACGATTGGTCATTTTATTCAGCTTGACACATGGGTATGTTTACAACTTTCATAAACAAAGCAGCGTGTTTACATTTGTTAAGAAATATCCAATCGTCGGACCTCAACAAATCATGTGATTGATGACTTGGTTGGACGAAAACATGAATATAGATCGCTCCCATTGTAGATTACCGCCCTTTGAAATAAAATTCCTCTGTTTATCTTCCGATGACATTGCGAGTACGCCCACGCCCATGCCATTCACCCCTTCACCCCCCTCCCCCCCTTCCAAGCCCCCTCCCCCCTTCCAAGCCGCCCCCCCCCCCTCCAAGACAAAAATTTATCGCTTGCATTTTTAAAAGACTTCGTTGCTATTGTTGACAAATTCCAGACCAATGAAACACAATACTATATATAGCCTACCCCGAGTGTGTATGCACATATGCTGACACATCAATACATTGTGACCAGTAGCTACAAAAAGGTGTTATTTATTTCGTGGTGAACATGATTACATAACATTGGATTTTTATCCTTAACTTATAAATGGAATGAAGATGATGTCACACGGGATTTGTTATTGTTTTTTCCCCCGTTAATGAGTAATTCTGACTAAACTGTATTAACCAGACAAAAAAAAAAAAAAAAAAAAAAAAAAAAACGTTCTAGGTTACACATAGTTTTGTGTGTTGGTCCGTGATACTTCCGGATGGCAATGTCGTCAGTTTCTTGTCCAAGCGCATACTATCTATAAGAACTTGTTTAGAACCAAGATGCTGGTTGCTGGGTGGACGTGACATTAGACAATTGAATCCTATTGTCAATTAAATCGATTTAAGAAAAGTTTGCAAGGTATTCGTATATCAATCTGTGAAAAAGTATTATATATTTTTTTTCGATTTGCCAGTACTTCTGTACTACATGATAAAGATTTAACATTCCTACATACTACGTATGAGCTTTTATAAAGGGAATGAGATTAGCGGAAGAGTAGCGTCCCTTGATTGGATGTCACCTTACAGAGAGAACGTCAACATGGTTTTGAGCATGCGTCTCATGCCGCTTTCACCGAAAGCAAGGAC
>NC_088372.1:1052388-1061779 GCF_034508935.2 Berghia stephanieae | reverse complement strand
CATTACGAGGTAAGTTGGACGTCACTACTGTTGAAGCGTATTGGATCGCAAAATACTGTATTCGCCAGATCTAACAGTGCCAACTACCAAGATTTCAACTCCTCTTCCCCCTCCCCTCCCCTCCCCCAAGATCGACCCCAGTCCTTTTTGAGTGTGCACGTTGAGCGCTTTACCAACTATGAACTAAGAGTATTGATGATAACGGAAAATAGAACGCAACCTCATAATGACTTCTAGATACACAGGGAGATGGAACGATACACAAACAGTCAACAGTTGTGTAATACGGGCTACTCATCTTGATATCTTACAGAAACCCGATATTCGATACAACCATGTTTTATTTACATAATGAGTATTCGATCATAATTTTTCAGGTTTCTGATTTTGTTTATGTTTGTTTTGTTTATTTTGTTTTCCCATTCGGCGAATGAATCTTCACCATCACATTTGGTGATCTGAAATTTAATATACACGGAAGGTGGGGGGGGGGGGGGGGGTGAGGGTGAGGGTGAGGGGGGAGGAGGGGGGAGGAGAGGGGAGGAGGGGGGAGAGCGACGAGGAGAGAGAAAATTGGGCCTGTGTCAAGCTGGGTCAGTGACAACCTGTGACAAAGTAGTCCTGTGACAAAGTGTGTCTGTGACAAAGTAGGCCTGTGACAAACTGGCATGCTCCACCCCGGCCCAAAGAGGCATGTGACAAACTGAGCCTGTTACAAACTGGGTCTGTGACAAACTGAGCCTGTTACAAACTGGGTCTGTGACAAACTGGGTCTTTGACAAACTGGGTCCGTGACAAACTGAGCCTGTTACAAACTGGGTCTGTGACAAACTGGGTCTGTGACAAACTGGGTCTGTGACAAACGATGCTTCCAAACTAGATGGTCCTTAAAAAATTATGGGATTGTGATCAAACTGAAGCGCTGTGACTCCACTGTGATTGGCTAGAGTGCTCACAAAACAATTGCTATTTTCTTATATATATTATTATGTATTATTATTATATAATTATTTTTATTATTATTATTACAATAATATGTGTTATTATTATTATTATTATATTATTATTATTATTATTATTATTATATTATTGTTATTATTATTATTATTATTATTATTATTATTATTATTATTATTATTATTATTTTATTATTATTGTTATATTATTATTTTATTGATTATTATTATCTATTATTATTATTATTCATTATTATCTATTATATTTTTAATTACTTTATTATATCATCATCATCATCATCATCATCATCATCATCATCATTATTAATATTATAATTATTATTATCATTATGACTTACTTACCAATTGGTACAATTTAATTACAAAAAGTCCATTAGAATAAAACTCATTACATCATTAATTTGATAATTAAATGTCTTTAATTTTTGTCATTAATGAATGCATTGTCCTGTATTCCAGGCTGCAGATCGTGTGTGTGTGTGTGTGTGTGTGTGTGTGTGTGTCTGTGTGTGTGTGTGTGTTCATCATTTAATTATACCATTATAATGTCATGTCTATGATAATACTTGTAATTCAATACACGTGCTAAAAAAAGTACGTGTGTATGTATACATGTGTATCTATTCTAATAATATGTAATAAGTGTGTATGTAGATATGTGTATCTATTTTAATATGTAGGTGTGCTTAAAATAACAACCGTAACGAACTATATATTAACACATTGTAGCATCGCTACAACATGCGATAAAAAAAAGGTACGTTTTACAACAATACAAATATTGAATACATTTTTTTAACAATCCAAATTCAGTCCAAAAGACGAATAGAGGTCTATTATTTGAATTCAAAATGACCTACTTTTAAATTTTTAATTACTACCAACTATCTCTCACCTGCACGACGTCACACAGCCAAATACGCTTTCTAAAAAATTTGGCTAGACATATTTTACTTTCTATCAAACGATAAAGACCCAAATTTTGACCAAACAATAAATGAACCGTCATTTGCTAGAAAATTATTTCATGAAAATATTCTTATCCATTCTTAAATTCTTTTATTCTTTGGACAAGTTAAGAAGTTATTTCTAGTTAAATAGCTGGATATATAATGTAAATGTTTTCTAACCAAAATATTAAAATGCGTTTTGTCAAAGTTTGGCCGTAATTAATACATCCCAACTGGTCGAACATCTGGGTCAAACATGTTCCACTCCCATCGCCTGTCCTTAATTCATATCTACTACTACTACTACTACAACTACTACTACTACTACTACTACTACTACTACTTCTACTACTACTACTACTACTACTACTACTACAACTACTACTACTACTACTACTACTACTACTACTACTACTACTACTACTACTACTACTACTACTATTACTACTACTACTACTACTACTACTACTACTACTACTACTACTACTACTACTACTACTACTACTACTAATAATAATAATAATAATACTACTACTACTACTACTACTACTACTACTACTACTACTACTACTACTACTACTACTGCTGCTGCTGCTACTACTACTACTACTACTACTACTACTACTACTACTACTACTACTACTACTACTACTACTACTACTACTACTACTACTACTACTACTACTACTACTACTACTACTACTAAGAAAATTGACACGCATTGCCCTCTCGACACTGGAAAGAACGTATGATATTGTTATCGTCAAATCACGTATACAGGAAAGAGGACTTTACAAGGTACCTGTACTGTATAAAACAAAATATCGGTTCCTTTCGGCTTGCTGTTTTGTTGATAAATGGGAAACCCTAAACGTTCATTTGATCTGTTTTTGTAATTAAATAGAAGCTTACATTCAGCTTCACGTTATTATTTATTTCTTCGAGCTTCGAGCAGCAACATTTACACTAGATAAATACAAGCCTTAAATCAACATTGCACAAAGTGCTACATATTCTTATTTTATCAAATACCATTCAATCTGTCAACCATGACCAAGAAAAAAAATAGAGAATAAACTATTTAAAAAAAACAAAACTTAATAAAAGATAATAAAAAGAACATATTATTAACTCACTCAACCCTAACACCGACTATATCCGTAGTATACCCGGGGTTACTTTTACCCCATGCCTATTTATTTATTACATTTTTCTGAGACAAATTATAGGCGTAGTATCAAATCTAATGTTTTTAGTTTTACATGTTAATGGAAGTTGAATAAAACTATCTATGTAATGCTCATTTTTAATACATTTTTTCCAAATTTGAAAAGTAACAAAAATCTCTAGGATTGAGTGAGTTAATTGTACAAGGAGTGTTCCTTTGATTAAAAACCCGCTGATCTGTGACAACAACCTCCCCCCCCCCCCCCCCCCCCCCCCCCCCCCCCCCGCCCCCCAGGGCCTTCTCCTTCTTCCCCCCTCCCCCCAACCCTTTCCCTTTTCTGTATTACATTGATAACGCTTTGAACTCACCTGTGATAATATTGATATTTAAATGACAACAACAGCAGCATCGGGCTATCTTGATTATCAGTGTTACCCAATAGAACGTGCGGCTATGTGGTCTAGTGGTATGACACTCGCTTTCGGATCGGAAGGTCCTGGGTTCGAGCCTCGCTCGGCGCATAGTTGAGTCCTTGGAAAAGACTCTTTACTCACATTCTCTCACCGTACTCAGGTGTAAAATGAGCACCTGGCCGCTAACAGCGTTGTCTCTGTGCTAAAAATAGTAATATCGCCTAACAGGCATCATGTCTCGTCCTATATGTTAAATGTTGCTGTTGGCCAGGGACCCCTTGTAAAGCGCTTTGAGCACATTTAGTGGATATGCTCTATATAAAAGCTCAATTGTTTTTTTTTTTTTTTTTTTTTGGTTTTTAATTTTTTTTCTTTAGAATGTTACGTTGATTGATGTACCAGTCAACTGACTAACTCGGAATAATATATATATAAAATTATTTAAAAATTTGCCCAGAAAAACTCGTCCTTCAAATATCGATCGATTTAAATGACCCTCATCTTGGCAAAAACTCTAAAACCTGGGACTTCTAATACGTGCTTTCCAGAGTACAGCAGTTAACTGGTTATAAAAAAAAAAGACCAAGAAAAATAAAAAACAAAAGAACAAAAAACAATAAAAAAAACAAAACAAAACAAACAATAACAAAAACACACATAAAAAAAAAACAAACTAACAACCGACGTGTACATATAAGAAGGTCTGACATCCGAACATCCTTACATTGTTGTAATGGACAATATTTTGCGTCATATGTTTAGATTTCCATTACAACAATGAGCCCATAAGGAATTGGGTTCTCAGACCTGCAAATAAGTCCACATCGATAACAACAAATACAAAGCCAAAAAAGAAAAAAAAGAAAAGAAACAACAACAACAAAAAAAAAAGCAAAAAAAAAAAAATAAATAAATAAAAAAATAACCCCAAACATATCCAAACCTCAAATACATCGATCAACTGAAATGTCCGTTATTTCACTTACCAAAATGTTTCAAATTTCAGACTTAAAGGAAAACACATCAATGAGACCTTTTGTGAAAGTTTGCGGGGAAGATCAAAGCTAAGTCATCCGATATCTTCCGAACATTTCCTAGCCAAATTATTTTTATTGAAAAATGTATTTTGGCGGTGTATGATTCATAATAATATGATAGAATAGAATAGAATAGAATAGAGTGTTATCGCTATGACTGGTTGGTTGCAGCAAGTAGTGATGAATAGAGAGAAAAGAGATAAGTTATGCTATTTAAATAGACGGGTAGACGAGAGGAATGATTTGGAACTGGCAAAGTGTGAACAATGGGTCGGTAAATTTAAATACACCCACCCACACATTGGTACACACGAAACACATATGCAGACACACACACACACACACACACAAAGATCGATAGATAGATAGATAGATAGATAGATAGATAGATAGATAGATAGAGATGGATAGATAGATAGATAGATAGATAGAGATAGGGAGATATATATATATATATATATATATATATATATATATATATATATATATATATATATATATATATATATATATATAAGAGAGAGAGAGAGAGAGAGAGAGAGAGAGAGAGAGAGAGAAGGGGAGAACAACAACAGTAATAACCAGACAACCACGCTTTCGGATCGGAAGGTCCTGGGTTAGAGCCTCGTTCATAGGCGCATAGTTGAGTCCTTTTGAAAAGGCTCTTTACTCACATTCTCTCACCGTACTCACTCAGGTATAAAATGAGTACCTGGCCGTTAAGTTAACAGCGTTGACTCTGTCAGAAAAAAAAAATAATTGTAATATCACCTAACAGGCGTCATGTCTAGTTCTGCATGCTAATAAATGTTGCTGCTATTGACCAGGGACCCCTTGTAAAGCGCTTTGAGCAGATATGGTAGATATTGCGCTATATAAAAGCTCATTTATTATTTATCTATTTATTTATTTATATTTTTTTCAGATTTATCCTTAATCTTTCATTCACCTCTAAAAAAAACAGACACACCAAGTCACTACCATTACAGCCACCGCCACTAACAGCGGCAGCAACCCAAAAGATTACACAGTTCAACAACAACACATGCTAAGTGTTTACTAATCGGATAAGCCACCATTTGCCCGTTCTCTCATACAAAATTAGGTTTTGTTGACACATGGAAAGCTGTAAACGGAATTTTTACACACACACACACACACTCACACACACACACACACTCACACACACAGACGCCAAGCTGGCCACGATCAGCACCATAGTGGACACTATTAAATAAAGAAAAAAAAGGAATGTTGTTCTTTCGAAGTTGAGCATTTTTATATAGCGCAATATCTCCTAAACATGCTCAAAGCGCTTTACAAGGGATCCCTGACCAACGGCAACATGTAACACATAAAATAAGACATAACGCCAATTAGGCGATATTAGTAGTAGTAGTGGTAGTAGTAGTAGTAGTAGTAGTAGTAGTAGTAGTAGTAGTAGTAGTAGTAGTAGTAGTAGTAGTAGTAGTATAGTAGTAGTAGTAGTAGTAGTAGTTAGTAGTAGTATAGTAGTAGTAGTAGTAGTGAGTAGTAGTAGTAGTAGTTGTAGTAGTAGTGTAGTAGTAGTAGTAGTAGTAGTAGTAGTAGTAGTAGTAGTAGTAGTAGTAGTAGATAGTTGTAGTAGTAGTAGTATAGTAGTATAGTAGTAGTTAAAGTAGTAGTGTATAGTAGTGTAGTGTCGTGTAGTAGTAGTAGTAGTAGTAGTATGTAGTTAGTATAGTAGTAGTAGTAGTAGTTAGTCGTGTCGTCGTCGTCGTGTAGTAGTAGTAGTAGTAGTAGTAGTAGTAGTAGTAGTAGTTAGTAGTAGTAGTAGTAGTAGTAGTAGTCGTAGAGTAGTGTGTGTAGTAGTAGTAGTAGTAGTAGTATAGTAGTAGTATGTAGTAGTAGTAGTAGTCGTAGTAGTAGTGTAGTAGTAGTAGTAGTAGTAGTAGTAGTAGTAGTATAGTAGTAGTAGTTAGTAGTAGTAGTAGTAGTAGTAGTTAAGTAGTAGTAGTAGTAGTAGTAGTAGTTGTAGTAGTAGTAGAGTAGTAGTAGTAGTAGTAGTTAGTAGTAGTAAGTAGTAGTAGAAGTAGTTAGTAGTAGTAGTAGTAGTATAGTAGTAGTAGTAGTATGAGTAGAGTAGTAGTAGTAGTAGTAGTCGTAGAAGTAGTAGTAGTAGTAGTAGTAGTAGTAGTCGTAGAAGTAGTAGTAGTAGTAGTAGTAGTAGTAGTAGTAGTAGTAGTAGTAGTAGTAGTAGTAGTAGTAGTAGTAGTAGTAGTAGTAGTAGTAGTAGTAGTAGTGTATAGTAGTAGTAGTAGTAGAAGTAGTAGTAGTAGTGGGTAGTAGTAGTAGAGTAGTCGTAGAAGTAGTAGTAGTAGTAGTAGTAGTAGTAGTAGTCGTAGAAGTAGTAGTAGTAGTAGTAGTAGTAGTAGTAGTAGTAGTAGAAGTAGTAGTAGTAGTAGTAGTAGTAGTAGTAGTAGTAGTAGTAGTAGTAGTAGTAGTAGTAGTAGTAGTAGTAGTAGTAGAGTAGTAGTAGTAGTAGTAGTAGTAGAAGTAGTAGTAGTAGTAGTAGTAGTAGTAGTAGTAGTAGTATAGTAGTTAGTCGTAGAAGTAGTAGTAGTAGTAGTAGTAGTAGTAGTAGTCGTAGAAGTAGTAGTAGTAGTAGTAGTAGTAGTAGTAGTAGTAGTAGTAGTAGTAGTAGTAGTAGTAGTAGTAGTAGTACTAGTAGTAGTAATATTAAAATGACTGACAACTGTTATATAAGCCACCGTGACATGTTGGTCATCTACATTATAAGAGTACAGTAGTATCAACCAAAACATGGGTCAGAAATCTAATTACTATGACGTGTGTCCAAATGATTGGATGTACTACAGTGTCCGTGACGAATATGGCTTTGACTAGGATATCAACAGACACCATACAGACATACAACATACAGCCATACAAACAGTCAACGATAATCTGAGATGTTCCGTATGCTTTAAAGGCCTTACTGATAGAACGAAGATGACGTCACTCAGGTCTTTGTTTTTTGTTGTTTTTTTTTTGCCACCCGCGTTTATGTAATTCTCACTAAATTGTATTGACCAGACTATAAACGTTTGACATTACGCATAGAGGATAAAAAGGTGCGAAATTAGGGTGATAAGAGAGAAGAAGAACGGTTGTTGGTTGTCTGCGTGTTGTTTGTGTGTCTGTGTGTGTGTGTGTGTGTGTGTGTGTGTTAGACATGGTTTTGTGGTTTGGTCCGTTTTATTTCCGGATGGCAATGTTGTGAGCTTCTTAGTCAAGCGCATACTATCTATATTTTCTACCTCCTCCTCAACCAATACCCCTCCTCCTCCTGTTCCCCTCCTCCTCCTCCTCCTTCTCATCCTCCTCCTCCTTCTGTTCCCCTCCTCCTCCTCCTCCTTCTCCTCCTCCTCCTCCTCTTCTCCTCGTCCTCCTCCTCCTCTTCCACTCCTCCTTCTCCTCCTCCTCTTCCCCTCCTCCTCCTCCTCCTCCTCCTACTCATCCCCTCCTCCTCTTCCCCTCCTCCTTCTCCTCCTCCTCCTCTTCCCCTCCTTCCCCTCCTCCACATCATCATCATCGTCGTTATTAACCACCCATGTAGTACGAAGTGATCAAAACTGGAGTTAATAAAAAATCTTGGCTAAGGAAAGAAAACCCGAATATTTTTGATTCAGGGCTCGAACCTGGGTCATCTCGGGTCACAAAGCAACGCCCTTAACCAACCTACCACATCGCTCTGCCTCCCAAACATGTATACATATATATATATATATATATATATATATATATATATATATATATATATATATATATATATATAAGTATGAATTAAATGAACTTGTAATGAAAATATCAATAATATTATTGGTAAAAAAAAAAGATCAGAGTAACGAAAGAGAGATCGGTAGGTAGTTAGAAAGATGTTCACCCTTTTCGCCCATAAAATTCAGCTTTAAAAACGTTGTAGTGACATGAAATCAATAAGATGGATGGATAGAGTCTGTATGTTGTGCGGCTATAGATAGTATGCGCTTGGCAAAGAAGCTCATAACATTGCCATCCGGAAGTATAACGGACCAACACACAAAACTGTGTGTATCCATGAACCTTTATAGTCAGGTTACTGCAGTTCAGTGAGCATTACTCATAAACGCGGATGGCAAAAAACAATAACAAAGACCTGAGTGACGTCATCTTCGAACTATCTATATGGTCTTCTGATATGTGACCCCTGGTCTCAAAACGGTATTAAGTCGGGATGGACCAGATGCTAAAAAGTCAAATTATAGTTAAACTAGTAAAAAATATGAAACGTTGGTATTTAGCACAGTAAAATATGATATTCCATCTCCTCTATAAAGCATAGAAACTCAACTTAAACAAGATATTTCTGGCTACAAATTCCATTTTCAGCATCTTAATCATCCCGACTTAATACCGTTTTGAGACGAGGGTTCACATATGACACTCGCTTTCGGATTGGAAGGTCCTGGGAGTTCGTTTGTGGCCTCGTTCGGCGCATAATAGTTGAGTCCATGGAAAAGACTCTTTAGTCACATTTTCTCACCGTACTCAGCTGTAAAATGAGTATCCGGCCGTCAACAGCGTTGTTTCTGTCTGAAAAAAAAAAGAATTTTAATATCGCCTAACAGGCGTCATGTCCCGTCCCACATGTTAAGTATTGCTGTTGGCCAGGGCCCCCTGAAAAGCGCTTTGAGCACTTTTAGTGGATATTGCGCTATATAAAAGCTCACTTTTTTTTACATTAGACTAGCTTTCTATCCAAATGGTCCATATTCACCCAGCATTGTTGAGATAGCTGGGTCTGTTCGACCTGGTGGAAAGTATT
>NC_088372.1:1016164-1028664 GCF_034508935.2 Berghia stephanieae | reverse complement strand
AACAGCAACTCGTAAAATGTAAAACGAGACATGACGCCTGTTAGGCGATACAACATTTTTTGACAGAGACAACGCTGTTAATGGCCAGGTATATACTCATTTTACACATGAGTACGGTGCGAGAATGTGAGTAAAGAGCCTTTTCCAAGGACCCAATTATGTCCCGAGCGAGACTCGAACCCAGGACCTTCCGATCCGAACGGGAGTGCCATACTACTTGACCAAGAGCCACACAATTGACTTAGGGTCGAACCTCAGACCTCCTCGTTACCGTTTTTTACCCGTGTAATTGGATTCAGTAGTCTGATGTCACGCCGCCCGGCAACGGTGGCCATCTTGGTTCTAAACAAAGAAAATCATTACTTTTTATTCTTCAAGGTGGCTAGAACATTTCACATGTCTTGTGACCAGAATGTGTAAAAGTCAAAACATGATCAAATTTATGTTTTTTCCCCTCTGGATACGCTTTTATGCTCGCCGGAGAAATATTTCATACGGGCGTCCGCCATTGTTCCGATAGTTTAGAGCCAGTATTGCTAAGTTACCATGCGTCATTAGGAAGGAAGTGATGTTACGACTATTGAATCCTATTGCGCATAGAAATTGATTTTGATGAATCGGTGACTAAATGTGGGATTGTTTTGATGAGAATGCGAGAGGTCATGAGGTAAAGGGGAGGTAATTGGTAAAAATTGCTGTCTGTATTATGAATCTCCGGTTGTTTCCCTTTGTTATAGCGACATTGGTGACAGTATGATGAGGATGATGGCAATAGGATTCAATTGTCTGATAATAATAATAATAATAATAATAATAATACTTTATTGCATCCCAAAAAGGAAATTTTTTGTACAGACGTGTTATAATTTACACATAAGATAAAAATACAATGGAAATAGGATGTATATATATAAAAAAGGAGCAGCTCTATAACCAGAGCTGCGCTTTATAATATGAATAATTTCAACACTGTAAAATAGTTAAAACTGTCACTATAAATTGAAAATTGAAAAGATTGCAAAACAAATAAATTAATAAATTAATATTTATATTTTTAAAAAGTAAAAATGAGAAATAATTATATAAAATGATTATTGCTTGTTGTTATAAAGCCTAATACTGGACGGCAGAAACGATTTTCGGTGTCTCTCTGTTTTGGTTGAAATAGAGAAAGGGCGACCACTTCTTTCTGACATAATAACTGATGGTCTTAGTGGATGATACTGGTCATTTAATATTTTAGTTATTTTATTTATACAAAATTTCTCGTATAAAAGATCTACATCGTCAACATCATTTATATAGCGTTTAATGGATTTTTTAATATTTGAATTTATTTTGTTCCTTTCCACTGCTAAGCAATTGCCTCCCCAAGCTGTTATACAAAATGACAAAACACTTTCAATTACTGCTCTATAAAATAATGTGCAGAGGGTTTTATCTATTCTAAACTGAGAGAGTTTTGATAAAAAATATGTACGTCTGCACATCTTATGCCTAATTATTTTCAAGTGTTCATCCCACTTGAGCCTGTCATCAATCGTTACACCAAGGTATTTGTAGTGAGGAACTCGCTGGACGAATTGGTCCTTTAATTTTAACGGTTCTATCGGTTCCTTCACTCTCCTAAAGTCAATCACTAGCTCCTTTGTCTTGCTTATGTTAAGCTCTAGGTGGTGGGCATCGCACCAAGACACAAATCTATCAATTTCTTGCCTATAAGCCACTTCGTTGCCATTTGTTATGAGGCCTTGAAGAGCGGTGTCATCTGCAAACTTTATTAAAGGTACACTCAGGTTTTGACTTCTACAGTCATTCGTGTATATTGTGAATAATACAGGGGACAATACACAACCTTGAGGAGCACCAGTATTTGTAGTTATACAGGAAGATTTGTTTTGTCCTAATTGAACATATTGTGCTCTCTCCGTAAGAAATTCGAGCACCCAAGCAATTATATACTTGTTTAGATTCAGACTAGTCAATTTTTGAACAACCAACTGAGGTTGCATTGTATTGAACGCTGAAGAAAAATCTGCAAAAAGCAATCTGCAATAGCTCCTAGCGTGATCTAGATGCCTGTAGATGTTGTTTGTAAACAGCAAAATGGCATCCTCTACGCCACGTCCTGGTTTGTAAGCAAATTGATGACTATCACTCAATGGCATAAACTGATTCCTAATTTTAACAAGAACAAGTTTTTCTAAAGATTTCATGACTATTGAAGTCAATGCAACAGGTCTGAGATCGTTCATAGTTTCAAGTTTTTCTTTTTTTGGAACAGGAATAATTTTTGAAGTTTTCCAAATTTCAGGGATCGAAACGCATTGGAGGGACCAGTTAAAAATATGTGTATAAATGGGGGAAAGCTGATGGGCACATTCTTTTAATAATTTTCCTTTCAATCCATCCGGCCCAGCAGCCTTCCTCTCGTTTAGTTTCGAAAATACGAATCTCGTTTCCTCTTCACTGACCTCAATAGCCATTTCATCTTCCAAAGCCCTGTCTAATTTATGTTTTTCATTTTCAATATCAAATTTGTTTGCTGTGTCGAAACGTGAATAAAATTTATTTAAAGTTTCAATTTCGATATCTTCTGATATAATCGTGGGCTTTGGATTATAGTTAACAGCAGTTTTAAGCCCCGCCACGTGTCCCGTATATCCCAGAAGAAAAGCATTTTTCAATTTTATTTTTGTACTTGTCTCTACAACTAGATATTACCCTCTTTATCTCTTTTTGTTTTGTTTTCAGATCTTTTTTGTGTCCACAAGTAAAGAGAGTTTTCTTTTGGTTCAATAAAAGTTTTAGATCTTTTGTTATCCAAGGCTTGTTGTTAGGATAATATTTTATTTCTTTTTTACTGGACACTAGCTGTTCACAGAATTTTAAATACTCACTCACACAGTCATTCAGCTCATCCACACTATCACATGATTCGATAAAAACATTCCAGTCAGTGCATTCAAAACAACCACGCAAATCTTCACACACACTTCCGTTCCAGATCTGTACACTTTTCTTTACTGGTTTTACACGTTTAAAAACAGGGCGGTAGGTGGGGAGTAGCAAGAGCATGCAGTGGTCAGATAAACCTAATGGGGCACGGGGTAAACATTTATAACTATTTTTAATATTACACAGGAATAAATCTAATGTTTTTTTGTCCCTTGTCTCGCAGTCCACGTATTGATGAAGTCCCGGGAGAGTAAAATCGTTACATTGGTTAAAATCGCCAGTGACCATCAATACGGCATCGGGTGACTTAATTTGAATGTCCTGTATTTCTTTCCTCAAAATATTTTTCGCTGTGTTGTTGTCTGATGATGGTGGAATGTAGACGTTGATGATGATGACATGAGTAAATTCCCGGGGTAGATAATAAGGTCGTGACGAAACAGTAATAAATTCAATATAGTCGTCACAATACATTTTCTTTATATGACAGTTATTGGGGTGGCACCATTTGTTGTTAATATATGTGCACACCCCACCCCCAGTTCGTTTATTTACATTTGTCCGATCTCCTCGAAATAGTGAATATTGTTCAATATCAAAACATGATGATGGTATGTGAGGAGATAGCCAAGTCTCTGTTAACGCTATTATGGAGGCTTGACGATAGTCACTATTAAAACGACACAGTGAAAACAGTTCATCAATTTTATTTTTCAGTGATCTTACATTACCTGTCACTACACAGGGTAAAAATGGACGAAAAGGCCGTCTGTTAAATTTTGTTTTTATTCCTCCTTTTCTCCCCTCTTTCTTACTTTAATAAACGATGTGTCAATAGTGGGTGGTGGGGGTGACACGGGTTGGAGGGATCGGAGAGTCTCTGAAGTATAAGTTATCGATAGGGCAAAATCACATGCTAAAACACCATTTATGCTTATAAATATACTAATAAATATAAAAAATCAGGAACAATATATACTTCACATCCATTTTGAATAAAAATTAGGCGTAAATTCCGACGATTGAATGATAAATGAATAAAAATATGTGTAGAAAATGGGTAAACATTCACAACACGTCTGTTGTCACGTCAGCCCAGCAACCAGCAGGTTGGTTCTAAACAAAGATAATGGGTACTTTTTATTCTTCATGCTGGCAAGAACTTTTTTTCAAATGTCATGTGATCAGAATGTATAAAAGTCAAACACGATCAGATTTATAATGTTTTTCTCCGCTGGATACACTTTTATGCTTGTCGGAGTTTAGAACCAGTTACTAGAGTTACCATGCATCATTACGAGGGAAGTGACGTCATGACTGTTGAAGTTTATTGCGTATAGAAATTGATTTTGATGAATCGGTGACTAAATTTGGGATTGTTGTGATGATAATGCGAGAGGTCGTGAGGTCCAGGGGAGCTAAATGATAAAAATAGCTGTCTGTATTATGATTTTCCAGTTGTTTCCCTTTGCTATATAGAGACTGGTGACAGTATGATGAGGATGCTGGCAATTCTGATAAAAATGATGTTGTTGATGATGACGACGATGATGATGATGATAATGATGATGGTGATATCATGATGATCATGATGAAGGTGATAATGGTGATAATGGTGGTGACAGTATTATTAAAAGGGCAATTTTTTTTAAAATAAATAAATTGATAAGTATATAACTATTAATATACAAAATTATATGAAGATTTATTAATTGATAATTATAATTAATTAATTTAATTAATCAATAAATAAGTAAACTCATCAATGAGTAAATAAATAAGTAGGCATGTAAACGAATCAATCTATAGATCAATGAAGAAATGAGTAAATAACAGATAAAATGACTTATAAATTAATTTGATAAGAAAATGTCTGAATAAACCGATGGACAATTCATGGACAATAGAAAGAATAAATAATTAAAAAAATAGATTTAACATGAGCCGGCAAAGATACATAATTTAATAAATAGATGATTAAATGATTATTTGATAAATGAATTAACAAATGAAGAAATAGCTACATAAATGAATAAATAATTGAATAATGAAATAAATAAATAAATGAAAGAAAGGAATGAGTCACTACATAAAAAAGCAAATGATACTAAATAAATAAAAATAATAAATAAAATGAATGAGTGAATAAATGAATAAATGAATAAATAAAAAAACAAGACTTACTTCATAGTGAGTGTCTTTGATATTACACCCATTATCATCTGTGGAAAGTAACATTACAATTAGTTAGATTGTTATCAACCAGCCTATAACATTACAACATGTTAGATTGTTATTAACCAGTCTATAACATTACAACATCTTAGATTGTTATCAACCAGCCTATAACATTACAACATGTTAGATTGTTATCAACGAGCCTATAACATTACAACATGTTAGATTGTTATCAACCAGTCTATGACATTACAACATGTTAGATTGTTATCAACCAGTCTATAACATTACAACATGTTAGATTGTTATCAACCAGCCTATAACATTACAACATGTTAGATTGTTATCAACGAGCCTATAACATTACAACATGTTAGATTGTTATCAACCAGCCTATAACATTACAACATGTTAGATTGTTATCACCCAGTTTATAACATTACAACATGTTAGATTGTTATCAACACGTCTATAACATTACAACATGTTAGATTGTTATCAACCAGCCTATAACATTACAACATGTTAGATTGTTATCAACGAGTCTATAACATTACAACATGTTAGATTGTTATCAACCAGCCTATAACATTACAACATGTTAGATTGTTATCAACCAGTCTATAACATTACAACATGTTAGATTGTTATCAACTAGTCTATAACATTACAACATGTTAGATTGTTATCAACCAGTCTATAACATTACAACATGTTAGATTGTTATCAAATAGTCTATAACATTACAACATGTTAGATTGTTATCAACCAGCCTATAACATTACAACATGTTAGATTGTTATCAACCAGCCTATAACATTACAACATGTTAGATTGTTATCAACACGTCTATAACATTACAACAAGATAGATTGTTATCAACCAGTCTATAACATTATAACATGTTAGATTGTTATCAACCAGCCTATAACATTACAACATGTTAGATTGTTATCAACCAGTCTATAACATTACAACATGTTAGATTGTTATCAACACGTCTATAACATTACAACAAGATAGATTGTTATCAACCAGTCTATAACATTACAACATTATAGATTGTTATCAGCAAGTTTATAACATTACAACATGTTAGATTGTTATCAACCAGCCTATAACATTACAACATGTTAGATTGTTATCAACCAGTCTATAATATTACAACATGTTAGATTGTTATCAACCAGTCTATAACATTACAACATGTTAGATTGTTATCAACCAGCCTATAACATTACAACATGTTAGATTGTTATCAACTAGTCTATAACATTACAACAAGATAGATTGTTATCAACCAGCCTATAACATTATAACATGTTAGATTGTTATCAACCAGTCTATAACATTACAACATGTTAGATTGTTATCAACTAGTTTATAACATTACAACATGTTAGATTGTTATCAACTAGTCTATAAAATTACAATATGTTAGATTGTTATCAACCAGTCTATAACATTACAACATGTTAGATTGTTATCAACTAGTCTATAACATTACAACATGTTAGATTGTTATCAACCAGCCTATAACATTACAACATGTTAGATTGTTATCAACCCGTCTATAACATTACAACATGTTAGATTGTTATCAACCAGCCTATAACATTACAACATGTTAGATTGTTATTAACCCGTCTATAACATTACAACATGTTAGATTGTTATCAACCAGCCTATAACATTACAACATGTTAGATTGTTATCAACCCGTCTATAACATTACAACATGTTAGATTGTTATCAACCCGTCTATAACATTACAACGTGTTGGATTGTTATCAACCAGCCTCTAACACAATGATGTCCACATTAGCAGACAATTTGATATGAACTGTGAACACCCCTTGACTGAAATGTCTTGATGCCAATACTCTTCAACAGTCGTAACGTCATTTCCTGCCTAATGACGCATGGTAACTTAGTAACACTGGCTCTAAACTATCGGAACAATGGCGGACGCCGTATGAAATATTTCTCCGGAGATCATAAAAAAGGAAAAAAAAACCCATAAATTTATTCATGTTTTGACTTTTACATATTCTGATTACAAGGCATATGAAAAGTTCTAGACAGAATGAAGAATAAAAAGTATTGATTTTCCTTGTTTAGAACCAAGATGGCCGCCGTTGCCGGGCGGCGTGACATCAGACTACTGAATCCAATAGCATATTTCCTGTTATATTAATGTCACGAGTATGAACTAGATCTATACCTACATCAAAATATGCGTAATATATTCTTCTATTAGGTCACCGATTTTTGTTTAGCTGCTATCCCTTGATTTTAATTTATCTTATCTGAAATAATCCCTATTCCAATAATATGTTGGTCGAACAATTCACACACCAAAAAATTATGCAATAAACTGGGCGCTGTGTCCGAGTTTCTTACTGCATAGAAATATGCACCCATAAACATTCATTAGCAATGACTATCCCGCACAAATCTTTGAGCCTCTTTTTCGCTCACGAAGTGCCCAAATGCGCAACAAAATAATATGGGACGAAGTCGTTTCGTATATGCTATTTTAAAAAATTAATTACGAAGCTGTTTTTCGCTGAATATGACTGAAAGTTGGCACACAGTTAGAAAAGAGGTCATTTTAGATTATGTCAAGCGACAAAACTTGTGCGATTACCAGATGACCGTTAAAAGTAGATTTTTTATTCTTTGGAGTAAAATATTTCTAAAACTACCGGGCGTGGAAGTTTTGTCGCTGACAAGGTAATACATGAGCATTTCTTCTTTTAGGTTGTAAAATTTCATTTGAATATGACCAGTACCTTTCCCGTATTTTACAAAACGCCATCCTAATTTGCTCTTCATTCGTAAAAGACAGAAAGCCATTTTGCCCCCCTAAAGCCCGAATCACGATACGAGTTCAAAACGATTTGGCACCAAACTGAGCGTCTGAGCGGGTCGTGGCAAAGCGCTTTCTGATTGGTTGACCTCGTTTTGAAGGTCTTGACTAGTCAAAATGTCTGCGTGGTCTCACTGGCGGAGGGGTGTTTATCGTCTGCCATTGTGTTTGGGTTCAATAAATACCTGATAATTTGACTGTTTAACTTACAAGAATTTAAGAAATTATACACAGGCGTTTATTGCTTTCAGTTTAGTTCGCCAGGTAAATCTAACCAGTCTCGTGATGATGAGTCATAGCTTTACACTGAGAGAGGGAGACAATTTTTTCGCCGTTTTGATCGATTTTTTTTCTGAATTTCAAACTAATGTAGTATTGCCGTTATTAAGTGTAGCAAAAAAAAAATATATTACCAAACAGTTTATTAACAGAGTTTTCATTGATTATTTAATCATTATCATGATGTTGTTAAAAATCAAGAGGGATAACCCATGAAATTGATACATAAATTTAAGTGAATTGAAATTTTTAAGAGAATATTTTAACATGTTCAACACTTAAGATTTTTAAATAAAAGTAATGGAAATGATGTTGAATATCTGTAGAATGTAGACATATAAATTTTATTCCAGTAGATTAAGGCGTTTTTGAGATATCAGTTCACCTGTACGTAAAAGTAAGGATTTTGAGTCAGGTAAAACTGAATTCCAATCACAGCATTGTCTTAATAGACATTTTTAAATAAACCAGCAACATAGTCAAATGTGGTTCATTTATATTTATCCCAGAATCAACGACTTCTAAGAATTCCATTAAAATTGTTATATAAGGACATTCATTTAAAGACAATCAAAACCACTAAGAAAATCTTAAAGAGTTCTTATAATTTTCATAACCTTATTTTTGAGATATCCATGCCCATTACTTTTTTTATGTACTTGACTTGCACCTCTTTTAATTTGTGTGCCATATAGACTGCATATAGCACATCACTGGTGAAAGATTAGGATCATATTCACCTCATTAAGTATTTGTTCCTTGTTCAGAGTTTTCTCATTGAACCAAAGATATCAATACCTGCATCGCATTTCTTTAAATTATGTATCAGTGAGATACATTTCTCGCAAATTGAAATATTTAAATATGTCAGAATTTCTCATTTATATTTATAGTCAATTGTTGATAACGTCTAGAGTTTTAATCCTCTCAGCACGGCTCTGTACTCTTTCACAACAAATTCGAAATATTTCATTTGTACTGGTGTGATGACCGTCTTCAGTGTGTCTCTCCATAACCTGAACAGAACTTAAATAAGTAAATTTAAGAAATATCTAAAATTTCCCCTTAAATTCAATGAAATCAAATTAAATAAATGTCTCTTATCATCACTATCTAGTTTTATTATTGGGTTTCTAAAATATCATGAAATATTCTCCTCTTTGTTGGTAACAAAAATAATTATTGAGATTCCTTTCCACACCCTCTATTCTTAAATCCCTGAATCTACATAATAAAGTATATATCATACGAAAGATAATTTTATCTACTTTTCTCTGATCCCTCACCCTTGATGGTAAAAAGTGTTGGTTTTATATTTTGAATTTTTAAATATTTCTTAAACTTATAATTTTAATATTTATTTCATAAAATACTCTAATTATTCGAAAGAGCAAAACACAAACTTATCACTTAATGATGTAAACAAAAATAATTGCGTCTTGTAGAGGAAAAGCTGGTCTTTGAATCCATATATGTTTGAAAATTATGAAAAAGATGCTGCGTCCACAACAGGCTGAGAAAATTGAGTAGTCAGAGAAAGATAGTGATTTTTCTTATGTGAACCTCCAACTAATTGCAACATAAATATTTTTTGTGTCAGATTGTAGAATGTGATTCACTGATTGAAATGATCCATTGTTTACCATTATAGAAGGGTGCTAACATAATTAAATTTAACATTGAAAATTGAAAAAATAGCAAATGTGGTAAAATTGATACAACTGAAGCAACATACCTGCACAATGGATAAAATTTTAAAAAGCAAACCGCATTCCCCCCTCCCCTACCCATCTTTCTGGCTCATCCATCAACGTCACGCGCGAACAATGGGGGATTACCGCATCCCACGCATGTGGCCAAATATGGCTACACAAAGATAGACAAAATAGTATTATCATTATTAATATTATTATTTTATTATCGACAATGAAAATAAAGACTTTGAATTGTCGTCGAAACATATGGATGAGTTTTTGGGGGGTTTTATTCTGAGGGTTATGATTTAGTAGTGATTGGTCATGCGAAGTTAAATTTGTCAATTTTTCATGTTTTTGATTGGCCACATGGATTTATTTTTTTGGCCATCTCCCAGTCCGTTAATAGAGACTATCAAGTTATTCTCGCACATTTTAATGTAAATCTAAGTTTGTTTTCAGCATTTCTGTTTTTCCCAAGTGTGATATCAATTCAATGACTTATTTCAGTACAATGCAAGGTAAGAAGTATGTTCATTTTTTCATTAAATCTAATGTTTTCAATTTAATAACTGACCTAGAATTCAAAACTAATCAATTGAAGCACTCTCTCAATAAACATACAGCTGAATTAAACAATACTATACAGTGTTATATGGAAGTAAAATGAAAGTATGGAAACCCGTTGGCGTCATGTTTTACAGATTGAAGATCAAACTGCGTTATCGGCGACCTATGTTGCGATGAGTAAAGTGTTAGTATCTACTGCTTATTCAAATGTTTTATATGTTTTAGATACATAAAATAAATAATTAAAACAGTTTTTCTAGCGCATTTCCAAACATTTACCATGCTTAATGCGCTTCATGATATTTCAATTTATCCCATTGACCAAATGGAACCATATTTCCATTTCATGCAGCACCAATTGCCTAAAACCAAGGACACGTTCACACCTTAGTCAAGTGGGGTAGTGTGTGTTAATTGTAGAGAGCGGTGGGGGCTGCCTGAAGCCTGCTTACCAAAGACGAAACGTAGGCACCAGAATTGTTCACGATCACTTTCACTCATCCGACCACCGATCATGCTTAACAACGCTTGACTTTTGTCACAATACCTCTGTCTCTGAGCCACTTAACCGCTCTCTATAAATTATATTTTCATTTCTTTATCTGTTGTTTAATGTTTAATGTTGCCTTCGAAATCGTTTAAATTAATAGTCATCCATACAGTATTTGTAACTATTTATTAAAACTTTTTTGTCGATGCTTGATTAAAGACAAAATGAAATTTCACTTTCAGATGACTGATTTTCAACAACAATGTCCTATTTGTCACGATGATTTCATTAATACTGATGTTATAACAATTCTGGGGGAAAAGGGCTGTGACACCATTAATAAAGTTAGTGTTAAGAGAAACGACAATCTAAAACTGATACCTGGCTCCAAAATACATCGGCGATGTCAGCAACATTACACGAATAAAAAGAATGTTGCTGCAGCAGCTCTAAGACATTACAACGCTAAGCAGTCAACACCCTCACTACGATCAACATCTTCGTTTGATGTGAGAAATGAATGTTTGTTTTGCGGTCAATATCTCTTTAAGAGAACAAAACGGAACCCTGATGTTTTCCCTGTTAGGACTGAAAAACAATTTTTGCTCTCAATTAAAAGTAAGTGTAAAGAAAGAAAAGACGAATGGTCCCAGATGATTTTAGGTAGATTAGAATACTGTCAGGATTTACATGCCTTAGAAGTCAAATGTCATCAACAATGTAGTGTACATTTTAGGACAGACAAAGATGTTCCATCAGAATTTGCGACTCAAGCAGAGGTTAAAAAGAATCCATCTCGTGGCAGGCCAGTAAACAATGAGTGTAAAGCGGCATTTGACCATGTCATAACTTATTTGGAGCAAATTGGGGATGAAACAGTTACGATATCTCACCTGATCTCTGAGATGGAGAAGTATGGATCAAAGGCGTATTCTCCATTTTATTTGAAGAAAAAGTTAAGAGACCATTACGGAGACACCCTTTTTATCTATGCAAAAGATGGTTTGCCAGATATCATTTCTTTGAGAGAAAATGCTCAAAAGATAATCCATGCTTTTCACCAAACTCAAGAATGTTCTACAGCAGAGGATGAAAAAACAAAGATAATCGAGACAGCTGCAAAATTGATAAAATCGGACATCAAGGCCTTAGAGAGTAGTAAAGCATTTTATCCAACAGTGGATTCTATTTCACCAAAGGAAGCGAATGACGCATTTCTACCTTATAGCTTAAAGTTATTCTTGAAAAGTTTGTTTGAGCCGTTGGAAAATAGTATCATAACATCATCTCTGGGCCAGGCACTGATACAGGCAGCAAGACCCAAGTCATTGCTCACGCCACTTCAAGTTGGTCTTGGTATCCAAATTCACCACCAGACTGGGTCGAGGCTCCTTGTAGATGTTCTGCACAAGCTTGATTTTTGTTGCGCGTATAATGAAGTGAGAACATTTGAAAAAAG
>NC_088372.1:996164-1011164 GCF_034508935.2 Berghia stephanieae | reverse complement strand
ACATAAACTATAACATGCGTTGAAAAAGACATAAAATATAACATGTGTTGAAAAAGACATAAACTATAACACGTGTTGAAAAAGACATAAACTACATGATGTGTTGAAAAAGACATAAACTATAACATGTGTTGAAAAAGATATAAACTATAAAATGTGTTGAAAAAGACATAAACTACATGATGTGTTGAAAAAGACATAAACTATAAAATATTTTCTTAAAAAAATATAGCCTTGTGGAGAACATTGTGCTTATTTGAGTCAATAAAAAAAAAATTATACGGCGCACAACTCTACTGAAAGATTTGAAAATTAAAAATGTCTTTTTTACAGATAGATAAACAGATAACTTGATTTCCTTTTATAATTTAAAGCCAGTTTGAAAGTTCGTTGAGTCACACAGATATAATAAAATACGTACCGACGACAATAACACTCTCAAAATCAACCAATTTCGTCACTGTAAAAGGTTATCAGTTTGGCGTTTTTACGACAGGAAGAACAACCAAAAGTTGACAGATGGATTTTGACCATTGTTTTGATTTTCAGTCGCCATTTTGTTTTATGAAGTATTGAAGGGTAGTGCAAAGCAATCCGAGGGTCTTTTTTACTATTAGGGTTAGCTCGAGATCGAAGGATTTTTTCTATTAGGGTTAGTCATAAGTCTTAGTAAAGGTGCTAGGGTGTTTGTTTTTCCATAAGTTAAGTAAAAGGGAGACATTCCGAAAGCTCCTACATCCCCAGTATACTTTAAATTTGTATTTTCACCGTTGATCTTTTGTCAGGCGTTTATTTATTCAATTTATCATCATTTTTTCTATTAGGGTTAGCTCGAGATCGGAGGATATTTTTTTTCTATTAGGGTCAGTCATAAGTCTTAGTAATGGTGCTAGAATGTTTGTTTTTCCATAAGTTAAGTAAAGGGGAAAAGGGGAGGCATTCCAAAAGCTCCTACATCCCAGTATACTTTAAATTTGTATTTTCACCGTTGAGATTTTGTCAGGCGTTTATTTATTCAATTTGTCATCCTATAGAACAAACCTTGATAGATTTGTGAAAGTTTAAAATTTCCTAAATTGACCATTGTTTTGGTTTTCGGCCGCCATTCTGATTTGTGAAGTATTGAAAGGTAGTGCAAAGCAGACCGAGAGTTTTTTTTTATATTAGGGTTAGCTCGAGATCGGAGGATTTTTTTTCTATTAGGGTTAGTTATAAGTCTTAGTAAAGGTGCTAGGGTGTTTGTTTTTCCATAAGTTAAGTAATGGGGAGACATTCCGAAAGCTCCTACATCCCCAGTATTCTTTCAATTTGTATTTTCACCGTTGAGGATTTTTTTCTACAACCTGTATTTACACACGGACAACTGTATGTTGCTGTGTCACAGGTCAGAGGCTATAGTGGCTTACACTTCATGTTGGGCCACACAGAAAAATCAACCGAAGATATACCAAATTATACAGACAACGTTATTTACCAATCTGCCCTTATTAAATGATGGTGAGTCCAATATAGAATGAAAATAGTTCTTTTCCCGCAAAATTGCGGGCTTTTTTCTAGTGTGTTGAAAAAGAAATAAACTATAAAATGTGTTTAGAAAGACATAAAATATTAAATGTGTTGAAAAAAGACGTAAAATTATAATGTGTTGGAAAAGAGTTAACTGTAAAATGTGCTGAAAAAGACATAAACTATAAACACGTGTTGAAAACGACGTAAAATTATAATGTGTTGAAAAGAAAATGACGTCAGCCAAGATTGCCTTCTATGTTGAATCAGATCATTTCAAACTAACATGTGTTATAAAAGATGGTAATAGGATTCAATAGTCTGACGTCACGTCCGCCCAGCAACCAGCAGCTTGGTTCTAAACAAAGAAAATCGGTACTATACTCTTTATTCTTCATACTGGCTAGAAATTTTTCACATATCATGTGATCAAAATGTATTAAAGTCAAAACATGATCAGATTTATAATGTTTTTCCCCTCTGGATACACTTTTATTCTCGTCGGAGAAATATTTCATAAGGGCGTCCGCTATTGTTCCGATAGTTTAGAACCAGTCACTAAGTTACTTTGCGTCATTACGAGGGAAGTGACGTCACGACTGTTGAAGCCTATTGAACATGTGGTAAAACGGGATTTTAAAGTCTTAATGCTATTTGCATTAAAAAGGCGTTTAAAAAGATTTATTGAAATAAAATACGCTTAACTTACACCTGATTTCAGATGACGTTATGGTGTCAATAAAAAAAAACACAAAGCAAACATAAAAAAAAAAAAAAAACAAAAAAAAAAAAAACAACAAAACAAAACAAAAAACAAAAAACAAAACTAGAGCATTTATATAGCGCAAACCCCTGGGCAACAGCAACATTAATCTTGTAGGACAGGACATGAAGCCTATTAGGCGATATTACAAGTATTTTCGGACATAGACAACACTGTTAACGGCCAGGTACTCATTTTACACCTGAGTATGGTGAAAGAAAGTGAGTAAAGAGCCTTTTCCAAGGGCTTAACTATGCGCCGAGCGAGGCTCGAACCCAGAACCTTCCGGTCCAAAAGCGAGTGTCATAGCCACACAAAATAAGAAAACCCGGCTCAACAAAACAACCAAGCCAATGGTAAAAGAACAAGAATACAGAAACAACGGAGATAACAAATTACTAACGAAAGAGTGAAAATGGAAAGGCTTCGTATGGGAACAAAATAGAACGGAGCCTGTCCATTTTCACTCTTTCGTTAGTATTTTACGATCACCGGCTTCAGGCAGCCCTTACCGTTTTATACTTTGCCGTGGAGATAACAAATTAATACATGACAACTTACAAAACTGATGTGTCCGTCCCCAATGTTTGTCTGTGTGTGATTCTCTGATAAGATAGCTGTTTGACTGAGCTGCAAACAACTTGTGTACCTCTTCCCACAGCAAGGGGGGGGGGGTGGGTGAGGGGGGGGGGGTGAGGGGGGGGGTGGGTGAGGGGGGGGGTGGGTGAGGGGGGGGGGGTGGGTGAGTGGGGGGGGGGGGATTCCCCTGGGAAACGACATGCTGTTTTAGAGAGAGATTTTTTGTTTGAACCATAAACCACTTTTTAAAAAAGCCTCCAACACAATTTTTTTTCTAAGACCCTGTTGTTATGGACTTAGGCTATACGTCGAGTTACGCTAGAAAAGAGTTGCTTCCCTTTGTTATTAGCTAATAGGATTCGACATTTTAATGTCACGTCCGCCCAGCAACGAGCAGTTTGGTTCTAAATAAAGTAAATCGGTACTTTTTATGCTGGCTAGAACGTTTTCACATGGCATGTGGTCAGAATGTATAAAAGTCCAAATATGATCAGATTTATAATGTTTTTCTCCTCTGGATACACTTGTATGCTCGTCGGCAAAATATTTCATTAGGCCGTCCGCCATTGTTTCGATAGTTTAGAACCAGTTACTAAGTTACTATGCGTCATTACGAGGCAAGTGACGTCAGGACTGTTGAGCCCTATTGACTTTAGTTCCAGCTAAATTAGTTATTATTCATTAAGTCAATTGTTTAAAATATTATTTGTGCTTACAAATATCGGAGTGACATGCCCCAGAGAAGGATGCACTCTTTGTTCCTTACTTTCCATATTTGAGTTAATTATACTGTTTTTCCTACTTACAATGTTGTTGCGATATATTTGTATATACTCTAACTTATACTCAGTAATAAAACTGTTCTCTCAATTTAATAACTTAACGCTTCTGAGTTGAGTGATTCTTCAATATTACTCTGGTGTCCCGTCAAAAACACAACACCTGTATCACGTCTTATACCAATTTAAAGGGAAATGAAAGGGCAATGATGTTATAGAACTAGTAGTTTCGTATGGCTACAACTCCGCGTTGTTTCGCTTCACCCAATCCGCCTCATGAACCATTTGGTAGCCGCCTGGAGGTGCTGTTGCGGGGCACTTCAAAATGATGTCGTCCATGTCTTGGCAAGGGTCACCGCATGCTGGGCATTTTGGAGATGATGCATAACCCCATGGATGCAAGTCTGAGGCTGTTTATAGAACTTATTACTAATTGTGTATTTGCATTTTTGAACAATAACAATTAAAGTCACAATATTTATAAAAACTAATGTATTTTAAAAATCAAATCTTTTACTCTTAACTCTAATTTTATTCACTTTGGAAACTCCGATAACTAATCCAATGCAATACATTTATGTAAAAATCCATGACAAACAAAATGAACTTTGACTTACTTGACTTATGCCTCTTGGTTCCTACTGACCAAAGGGCATAAACAGCATTCTTCAATCTTCTTCTGTCCTTGGCACAGACCTTTGCTTCACTCCAGGTAAGATTGGAGACACACAAATCTTGGTGAAGGCTTCTCCTCCAAGTCTGTTTTGGAAGACCCCGCTTGCTCTAGCCCTGTGGGTTCCATTTGAGAGCCTGCTTGGTTATATTACACGGCTCCTTCCGCAGGGTATGGCCAACCAACCCATCGCCACGTTCTGCGAATGACCTGGACATCCATTTGCTCTTGGGTTGACCTTTGGACAAGAGCAAACCAAAATGAACTTTGAGGTGATACAAAATGAACACTGGTTGTCATGTTATGACTGATTTTGTATTTCCACTTTTTGGAAAAAATGTGCGGAAATAGCTTGCTTATGATTATCAGACTTATCAATAAGTATTCTGTCTACATCTAATAACCTCCTATATTGCACATCCACATGGAACACTGATGGATTTAAATAAAGAGTATGCAAAGATTACTTGGTATTGCAAGAATAAACTTGTAGTATTGTTATATATTTAAAAAAATGAATGAAGTTCCCTATTGAGGACCTGGTGTGTATGTCATCATCGTCAATAGTAACTGGACTATCAATCATTTTGTCACTCAAATCACTGTAGACTGTCTGCATCACTACATTTGCTGTCTTTGTTACTGTCTGAACATTCAAAGTCACTATTATCATAAGATTTGTCCATTTCAAAGTCTTTAAAATACGTTTAAGGGGGTTTTATTACACGTTACCTATTTTTCTGGTTAGACATTGTCTTAGCAACATCAAAACATAGGTTAGAAAAAGATAAACACTGCACAGAAAAATGATAAATGCAAGGGAAAGTGTTTCGAAATGTAATCAAATGTGTTTTATCATTTTGTATAACAGCTTGGGGAGGCAATTGCTTAGCAGTGGAAAGGAACAAAATAAATTCAAATATTAAAAAATCCATTAAACGCTAAATAAATGATGTTGATGATGTAGATCTTTTATACGAGAAATTTTGTATAAATAAAATAACTAAAATATTAAATGACCAGTATCGTCCACTAAGACCATCATTATTTTGTCAGAAAGAAGTGGTCGCCCTTTCTCTATTTCAACGAAAACAGAGAGACACCGAAAATCGTTTCTGCCGTCCAGTATTAGGCTTTATAACAACAAGCAATAATCATTTTATATAATTATTTCTCATTTTTACTTTAAAAAATATAAATATTAATTTATTAATTTATTTGTTTTGCAATCTTTTCAATTTTCAATATATAGTGACAGTTTTAACTATTATACAGTGTTGAAATTATTAATATTATAAAACGCAGCTCTGGTTATGGAGCTGTTCCTTTTTTATATATATACATCCTATTTCCATTGTATTTTTATCTTATTGTGTAAATTATGACACGTCTGTACAAAAAGAATTCCTTTTTGGGATGCAATAAAGTATTATTTGAAAACTAGCTCTACTCAACAAGAAATGAATTCAACTTTTGGTTTTGGCGTCACCAAACTATTGTAAAATTAAGATTTTAGTATTAACGAAATAAACAAACACTATGCTTAAATGGACCATCGGATATACAAATGGTTTACCGTTTTTGAGCTAGGCGGAACCATCGGGAGTCCTGATGGTGGCCGTAATAACTCTCTCCTTACCAGCCATTTTCAGGATTTTCCCCAAATCGTCACAACCAATTAAGACAAAAATATATTTTTAAATCACTCAAACAAAATGTAATTAAATTTCTTGCGATACATAATATCTGTAGAAAACCATGCTCTACACAAACTGTTCATCTTCTTTAAATGTTATGATGTACAAGAGAAATTTGAATAAGAAAAATGTTGGTTGTATCGTACGAATGTGACGATCTTCCTACAGTTGGTGAGGAGAGGGTTAAGAGGTACAAGTGCCATGTGCAGCTGTTCACAAGACATTCAGCTTTGCAGAAACGCAAAAACAAGTAAGAAAAATATTAGTAATAAAAATAACAACCTATTTCGGAAAAAATAGATAAAAGATATTATCTAATCTCTTAGTTTACCCACGTGTTAGACAAGACAATTACAGAAGACATTAGACAGAAACTGCAGGCAGCAGAAATGTGGTTTCTTTGAAGGATGTTAAGAATCTCATGGACAAAGAAGAAAACTAATGAAGAAGTATTAGAGCAAGCTTATTGATTCGGACCATCAGAAAAAGACAAATGCAATTTTTAGGGCACCTAAATCGACATAAATGTATTGAACATCTTGCTCTCACAGGAAAGATAGAAGGTAAAAAGAGTAAAGGTAGACCAAGAAAAACATATTTGAATAGTTTGAACAGCAGGGTGACAAAGAAAAAGAAGAGTAATATTAGTTTTCTGAGGTTATCTGATCAGAGCGATGAATGGCGTACCATGATCACCGATGTCTGGCACAGACTTGATACTTGAAGAAGAAGAGGAAGTTAGACAAGAAATAATTTTGCCCATGCGCAGTGAGTGTTGTTAGACGCCGTGAGCTAGGCATGCCATACAGGAATAGATAAAGTAGCAAGGACTATGAAAAATGTTTTTTTCTCTTTTTGAGGAAAAATTTTGTCTAAAATCAAAGCCCTATCTCCACTGAGTAAAAATGTTTTTGAATTTTGAAAATCCATTCATAAATAAACAAGTTATACAGTTTCAAAGGTGTCATTTATTTGGATGACCCGCAAAGAGGAAAAAAACGCGAAAATATGGGACGCTTTTTCGGCATTTTTTTTTCGACCTTTGGTTGTATCTTGCGTAATAAATAGATTAAAAGATTGAAACTTGAAGAGCAAATTAGGATGGTGTTTTGTAAAATACGGGAAAAGTACTCGTCATATTCATATGAAATCTTACAACCAAAAAGAAGAAATGTTCATGTATTACCTTGTCAGCGACAAAACCTCCACGCCCGGTAGTTTTAGAAATATTTTACTCCAAAGAATAAAAATCTATTTTTAACGGTCTTCTGGTAATCGCGCAAGTTTTGTCGCTTGACATAATCTAAAATGACATTTTTTCTAACTGTGTGCCAAGTTTCAGTCATATTCATCGATAAACAGCGTCGTAATTAATTTTTTAAAATAGCATATACGAAGCGGCTTCGTCCCATATTTTGACGCAAATTCGGGCACTTCGTGAGCGAAAAAGAGGCCCAAAGATTTGTGCGGGATAGTCATTGTTAGATAAAGTCCTTAACCCTCTCCTTACCAACTATATGAAAGTCATCATATTCGTTACGATACAACCAACATTTTTCTTATTCAAATTTCTCTTGTACATCATAAAATTTAAAGGAAATGAACAGTGTGTTGTAGAGCATGCTCTGCTAAAGAGATTATGTATCGCAAAAACTTTACTGCTATTTTGTTTGAGTGATAAAAAATCTATTTTTGTGTTAGTTCGGTATGAATTTTTGGAGAAAATCCTGAAAATGGCTGGTAAGGAGAGGGTCAACTCTCTCCTGACCACCCATAGGAAAGTCATCACATACGTCACGACAAAACCAACAATTTTTTCTTTCTAATTTCTTTTGTACATCCCAAAATTTAAAGAATTTAAAAAAAATTATCGCTTTATAAACTTGAAAAAAGTGAGCTTTAATATAGCGCAATATCCACTAAATGTGCTCAAAGCGCTTTACAAGGGGTCCCTGGTCAACAGCAACATTTAACAAGTAGGACGGGACATGATGCCTGTCAGGTTATATCACAAATTTTCGGACAAAGACAACGCTGTTAACGGCCAGGTACTCATTTTACACCTGAGTACGGTGAGAGAATGTGAGTAAAGAGCCTTTTCTAAGGACTCAACTATGCGCCGAGCGAGGCTCGAACCCGGACCTTCCGATCCGAAAGCGAGTGTCATACCACTAGACCACATAGCCGCACTTGACTCTGTGTTGTTGAGATCTTTTTGCTGACAAATCGAATGTATAAAATCTGCTTTTTGCTTTTCTGCTCCAGTAAGAAAGATCTATTATCGGTGTTGAGTGGATGTGACATTTTGGGGAAATAATCTGAAAATGGCTGATAAGGAAGGAACGAGTTAAAATAATATACGAGGTCAATATATAAGAAAATTCGTGACGTTTTATAAGAAAACGTGTGTGTCATACACGTTGAAGACATTGAAGATCAAATACGAGATAAGAGACTAGATCTTTATTTTAAAATAAAAGATTGCTATTTTTATTACGAATATTGTTATTTCTTTGTTATCGTTTCTGCAATTCTCAATTCAATGTCCTGTGAATACAATTGTATTGGGATCGCTTGATTCACCAGCTATCTTAACAACTGATCAAGTATTTATGAAAGGGGCCAGACACAGCTAGAAAGAAACATATAATTAAAGAAAAACCCATTCTAAAAAAATCAATGAAACTCGTTCCGACTCGTTCCGACTCGTTCCGACTACTACCAGTCTTAATTAAATTAAATTAAATTGAGATTTTAGATAGCGTAATAGCCACGAAGCGTGCTCAAAGCGCTTTACAAGGGGTCCCTGGTCAACAGCAACATTTAACGTGTAGGACGGGACATAACGCCTGTTAGGCGATATTACAATTTTTCGGACAAAGACAACGCTGTTACCGACCAGGTACTCATTTTACACTACCTGAGTACGGTGAGAGAATGTGAGTAAAGAGCCTTTTCCAAGGACTCAACTATGCGCCGAGCGAGCGCGAGGCTCGAACCCAGGACCTTTCGATCCGAAAGCGAGTGTCATACCATAGACCACATAGCCGCACAGTCTAGGTCGACTGATTGTTTTGAATGTTTTTTGTTCTTGTATTTTTCTTTCTTGCTTTGCCTGGCACCTTCCATACACACTTGTTCAGATCTTTATCTTTGACACGGTGCCTGGTCCTTGATTTATTCATTTGATATAACCAGTTAACTGCCGTACTCCGAAAAAATAACTTAAAAAAAAATAATCTAACTCGTATTTAAAAATTTGGCCAGAAAACTCAACCTCCAAATACCGATCGATTAAACACACTCAACCCTAACACCGACCGTATCCGTAGTTAACTCACTCAACCCTAACATCGACTATATCCGTAGTTAACTCACTCCACCCTAACACCGACTATATCCGTAGTTAACTCACTCCACCCTAACACCGACTATATCCGTAGTTAACTCACTCCACCCTAACACCGACTATATCCGTAGTTATCTCACTCCACCCTAACACCGACTATATCCGTAGTTAACTCACTCCACCCTAACATCGACTATATCCGTAGTTAACTCACTCCACCCTAACACCGACTATATCCGTAGTTAACTCACTCAACCCTAACATCGACTATATCCGTAGTTAACTCACTCCACCCTAACACCGACTATATCCGTAGTTAACACACACAACCCTAACACCGACTATATCCGTAGTTTACCCGGGGTTACTTGTACTTTTACCCCATGCCTATTTATTACATTTTACTGAGACAAATTATAGGCATAGTATCAAAGCTAATGTTTTTAGTTTTTGTATGTTAATGGTAGCTGAATAAAAATATCTATCTACATGCTCATTTTTAATGTTTTTTTTTTCCCATCTATTTTGAAAAATAGCAGACATCTCTAGGATTGAGTGAGTTAAGATGACATTCGTCATGGCAAAAAAAATTAATGTCAAATATGAAACCTTCGCAAAGTACCTGGTTTGATAGTTATAACCAAGATAAGGTAGAAACCGGAAGGGGCTGCCTGAAGCCGGTGATCGTGAAAATACTAACGAAAGAGTGAAAATGGAGAGGCTTCGTATGGGAACAATACAAACAATGAACGTTTCGGGTACACACCTTTTCGTCAACACAACAATAAACAATCTAACGTGGAAAACATAAAATAAAATGCAAAATAACTTGGATCATCTTTAATTCTCTCCTTACCAGCCATTTTCAGGATTTTCCCCAAAACGTCACACCAAACTAACACACAAATAGATTTTTTTATCACTCAAACACAATAGCAGTAAAGTTCTTGCGATAAATAATTTCTCCACAACACACTGTGTTCATTTTCTTTAAATTCTATGATGTACAAGAGAAATTTGAATAGGAAAATGTTGGTTCTATCTTAACGAATGTGACGATTTTCTTATAGTTGGTAAGGAGAATGTAAATAAATGGGGGTTGGAGTATGAATGAAATGTTAGTGTATCAGAGAAAGGGAAAGGTGATGATAGTACAATTTCAGATAAAATTAAATTGAAAAACTGAAAAAAAATTCATAATAATAATAATGGTATAGATTTATAGTGCGCCAAACATCCCTTCATCAGGAGGGCTCTGGGCGCATAACATAGATTAACTTAATCATGAAGCCCTAACACAGTACACGAACAACGCTAATTATACACATAATCAAAAGAAAGCCTGTCGGAATAAGAATGTCTTCAATCGACGCTTGAATTCCTCCAGTGAAGACGAAGAACAAGAACGTATCTCTAGTGGTAGTAAATTCCACAACCTTGGACCAGAATGCTGAAAGGCGCGTTCACCAGCCTTCACTCGACAGCGGGGTGTTTTCAATTTGAGGTCGTTCGTTTATCGAAGCGATTTTATTTAAAAAAAAAAAACAAATGCAACATGCAGCAATAAAAATAAAACAAAAATTAACACAATAACTACACGAATCAAGATTAGGTAACACTGATGTTTATTGTTGTGCTGACGAAGGGTTTGTACTCGAAACGTCCATCGTCTGTATTGTTCCCATACGAAGCCTCTCCGTTTTCACTCTTACGTTAGTATAACCAACATGAGGTTAATTTAAATCTATCAATATTTGGAGGTCCAATTTTGCGGCCAAAATAATTTTTAAATACGCGTTTTAAAAAGAAAAACAAACATTGAGCTTTTATATAGCGCAATATCCACTAAATGTGCTCAAAGCGCTTTACAAGGCCTCCCTGGCCAATAGCAACATTTAACATTTAGGACGGGACATGACGCCTGTTAGGCGATATTACAATTTTTCGGACAAAGACAACGCTGTTAAACGGCCAGGTACTCATTTTACACCTGATTACGGTTAGAGAATGTGAGTAAAGAGCCTTTTCCAAGGACTCAACTATGCGCCGAGCACGAGGCTCGAACCCGGGACCTTCCGATCCAAAAGCGGGTGTTATACCACTCGACCACACAGCGCCAGAGTATGTCGGTTTACTGGGAAGGTGAATGTGTTTCCTGTATCAGTCAGTCTTTTGAAAACTCATATCCACATAATATCACTTCTTTTTTTGAAAGTATGCGCTTGGCTAAGAAGGTCATAACATTGCCATCCGGAAGTATAACGGACCAACCAACACACAAGACTACGTGTAACCTTGAACTTTTAAAGTCTGGGTAAAACAGTTGAGTGAGAACTACTCATAAACGCGGATGGCAAAAAACAAAAGCAAAGGCATGAGTGACGTCATCTTCGTTCTATCTATAGATAGCGCTTGGCTAAGAAGCTCATAACATTGCCATCCGGAAGTACAACGGACCAACACACAAAACTGTCTGTAACCTTGAACATTTATTGTCTGGTTGAAACAGTTTAGTGAGAACTACTCATAAACGCGGATGGCAAAAAACAATAACAAATACCAGAGTGACCTCAACTTCATACTATCTATAGATAGAATGCGCTTGGCCGAGGAGTTCACAACATTGCCATCCGGAAGTATAACGGACCAACACACAAACTCTGTGTAACCATGAACTTTTACAGTCTGGTTAATACAGTTTAGTGAGAACAACTCACAAACGCGGATGGCAAAAACAATAACAAAGGCCTGAGTGACGTCATCTGCATACTATCTATAGATAGTTCGAAGATGACGTCACTCAGGTCTTTGTTATTGTTTTTTGCCATCCGCGTTTATGAGTAATGCTCACTGAACTGTATTAACCTGACTAAAGACGTTCATGGATACACACAGTTTTGTGTGTTGGTCCGTTATACTTCCGGATGGCAATGTTATGAGCTTCTTAGCCAAACGCATACTATCTATAGATAGAATAAAGTTGATGTCACTCAGTTCTTTGTTATTGGTTTTTGCCATCCGTGTTTATGAGTAATTCTCACTTAACTGTATTAACCAGACTATAAAAGTTCATGGTAACACATAGTTTTGTGTGTTGGTCCGTTATACTTCCGGATGGCAATGTTGTGTGCTTCTTAGCCAAGCGCATTCTATCTGATAGCAATGACTATGAAAAATGTTTTTTTCTCTTTTTGAGGAAAATTTTTGTCTAAAATCCAAGCCCTATCTCCACTGAGTAAAAATGTCTTTGAATTTTGAAAATCCATTCATAAATAAACAAGTTATACAGTTTCAAAGGTGTCATTTATTTGGATGACCCGCAAAGAGGAAAAAAACGCGAAAATATATGGGACGCTTTTTCGGCATTTTTTTTTCGACCTTTGGTTGTATCTTGCGTAATAAGTGGATTAAAAGATTGAAACTTGAAGAGCAAATTAGGATGGTGTTTTGTAAAATACGGGAAAAGTACTCGTCATATTCATATGAAATTTTACAACCAAAAAGAAGAAATGTTCATGTATTACCTTGTCAGCGACAAAACCTCCACGCCCGGTAGTTTTAGAAATATTTTACTCCAAAGAGTAAAAATCTATTTTTAACGGTCTTCTGGTAATCGCACATGTATTGTCGCTTGACATAATCTACAATGACCTTTTTTCTAACTGTGTGCCAACTTTAAGTCATATTCATCAATAAACAGCGTCGTAATTAATTTTTTAAAGTAGCATATACCAAACGGCTTCGTCCCATATTTTGACGCGAATTTGGGCACTTCGTGAGCGAAAAAGAGGCCCAAAGATTTGTGCGGTATAGTCATTGCGAAATAAAGAGTTGATTTTATGATAAGTATCGATTTTCCCCAACAATATCGATACATTTAATCGAGCTGCAGCTTCTCTTCACACAGGAATCGATATTTTTGATTTACAACTAATTTTTTAGATACATCAAAATTGTATGTGACAATAAAAAGAATCCCACTATTTTTTTTCTCTTCCACACACACTATCTGCCTATCCATTCATCTATCTATCTAGCTATCTGTCAATCAATCCAAACTTATATTATGAATCCATCCATCTATCTTGCAATCCATCTATCCATCCATCCATCTATCCACCCATCCATCCATCCATCCATCCATCTATCCATTCATCCATCCATCCATCTATCCATATATCCATCCATCCATCTATCCATTCATCAATCCATCCATCTATTCATCTATCCATCCACCTATCCATCTATCCATCCACCATCCATCTATCCATCCATCCATCCATCATCCATCTATCTTTCAACCCTACCACGTATCCATGCATCTCTTTATCTTTCTAACACTCCATCTATCTATCAATCCATCCGTCTATCAATTCAACCACCTATCTATTCATCTACTAATCTATCAATCCAATCATCTAACTACTCATCCATCCATCTACCTACCTATCAGTTCATCGATCCATCCATCCATCCATCCACCCCACAATGTCGATCCACCTATCCATCCATCCATCTATCTATCCATCCATCTATATATCTATCCATCCATCTATCTATCAGTCCATCCGTCTATCTATCCCTCCATTTATCCATCCATCCTACATTGTCCATCCACCTATCTATCAATCCATCCGTCTTTCTATCAGTCCATCTATCCATCCATCCATCTATCTATCCATCCATCTATCTATCAGTCCATCCGTTTATCTATCCCTCCATTTATCCATCCATCCTACATTATCCATCCATCTATCCATCCATCCATCCGTCTATCAATCAGTCCATTCATCTATCCATCCATCCATTCCTCTACCAACCTATCAGTCCATCCATCCATCCAGCCATCCATCCATCCACTTATCGACAACAGCACGAAACAACACATCAAGCCCAATGTAATAATATTTGTCATCATTTGCACACCAAAGTCCATAAAATCCCTTTTGTCACCAAACATTATTATAGGATTGGGTGGGAAAGTTGTCATCTGTTGACGCGTTTTCGAATCTCAAAAAATACAATTATCTTTTTTGTAAAAGAACCAAATGAATGTGTATTTAAATCATACCGATTTCGTCCTTGGCACAGAGATTTCGACAACTTTTCAGGTCCCTAAAAATGGAAAAGATGACAATCCTTGCCCTCCTGGCGTTAACCCAGCTGTTTGGTCTCGTCTTTGGACAAATTTATGTACCTCCAAGTAAGATCACCTCATTGTTTTTTTTACTTTTCATTCTCCTCTTCCTATTCCTCCTCCTCTTCCTATTCCTCCTCCTCTTCCTATTCCTCCTCCTCTTCCTATTCCACCTCCTCTTCCTATTCCTCCTCCTCTTCCTATTCCCCCTCCTCTTCCTATTCCCCCTCCTCTTCCTATTCCCTCTCCTCTTCCTAATCCTCCTCCTCCTCTTCCTTTTCATCCACTTCCTCCTCCTCTCCAAATAAATAATAATGTGAAATTGAATGTTAGCTTCAATTTAATTACAAAAACAAATCCAATAAACGTTTAGGGTTTCCCCTTTATCAACAAAACAGGATTAATGAAATAGTTTACAAGTAGCTTACATTGAATTTCACAGTATTATTTATTTCTTCGAGCTTCGAGCAGCAACATTTATATATCTTCCTCTCCAAAAGAATCACTTGTTTCCTTG
>NC_088372.1:983664-991164 GCF_034508935.2 Berghia stephanieae | reverse complement strand
GCTTAATTGTGACCCATCGTCTCAAAACGGTATTATGTCGGAACGAACCATATGTTTAAAAGCCGAATTAAATGTTAAAACCGGTCAAAAATATAAATTGTTGGCATTACCACCCTAAAATATGGTATCCATTCTCCTCAATAAAACATACAAACTCAACACAAGTCTGATATTTCTGGCTATAAATTCAATTTTCAACATCTTAACCAACCCGACCTAATACCGTTTTGAGTCGAAGGGTCACAATTAAGCATAAGATGGGCAGACGAACTTATTTTTTATCAAAACTTTTTCAGTTTAGGATAGATAAAACCCTCTGCACAAGAGGCACAAATTAAAATTAACAATGGATATTTCTAAAATCACGAACCTTTTAGAAGTATCTATTGTTCTCTTTTAATTTGTGCTTCCTTACAAAGGAGCATAATTATTCCTACCCATCATTATTTTGATATTTCATCTTCACAACACCGCTACTACCACATTACCTCATTCGTCTACAGTGTTTCATTCATCCTGTTTTGTTGATAAACGGGCTACCGGAAATGCCCATTTTATCTGTTTTCGTATATTAAATTGAAGCTTTCATTGAATTTCACATTTGTGACCTTTCGCCTCAAAACGGTATTAAGTCGGGATTGTTAAGTTGTTGGAAACTGAATTTATAGCCAGAAATATCAGACTTGTGTTGAGTTTATAATGTTTTATTGAGGAGAATGGATTCCATATTTTAGGGTACTAATGCCAACAATTTATATTTTTGACCAGTTTTAACATTAAATTCGATTTTTTAAGCATCTAGTTCGTTGCGACATAATACCGTTTTGAGACGATGGGTCACATTTTTGTTTATTTTTTCGATCTTCGAGCAGCGACTGTTACATTATAATTTGGAAGAAATGTCGTGTCATCAAACTTTCTATTTTTTGGTCCCTAAATCCTTGGAAGTGTGTATGTATCCAGTCCTTCAAAACACTAATAATGAATAGGTTACTTGTTGAATCATAAGGTGACATATCCCACATATCCTTCGAAACAGTAATAATAGATAGATTACTTGTTGAATCATAAGGTGACATATCCCACATATCCTTCAAAACACTAATAATGGATAGTTTACTTGTTGAATCACAAGGTGACATATCCCACATATCCTTCGAAACACCAATAATGAATAGATTACTTGTTGAATCATAAGGTGATATATCCCACATATCTTTCGAAACACCAATAATGAATAAATTACTTGAGATGGAGGTTAAGAAGAGGATACAGACAGGCTGGAATAATTGGAGGAAGGTAACTGGAGTTGTGTGTGACAAACGAATTTCCGCAAAGCTGAAGGGGAAATATATACAATCGTTGTATGACCAGCGATGTTATATGGACTAGAAACAGCAGGTACAACAAAGAAACCAGATAAAGAAGTTGAGGTGGCAGAAATAAGGATGCTGAGATGGTCACTTGGCTGGACAAGAAATGATAAAGTGAGAAATGAACGAATTCGAAGGTTGACTGGAGTGAAGAATGTATCAATAAAGATGAGAGAAGATAGATTGAAATGGTTTGGGCATGTAAAGAGACGAGAGAAGGAGTACGTGGGAAGGAAAGTATTGGACTTACAATTGGCAGGAAAGAGTAAAAAGGAACGCCCAAAGAGTAGATGGTGGGATAAGGTCAAGGATGATATGAAAGAACTGGGCCTGGAGGAAGGTGATGCTCTGAACCGAGATGCATGGAGATGTGGCATTCATTATGGCAACCCTGCACAATGCGGGATAATCTGAAAGAAGAAGAAGAAGAAGAAGAATTAAACTTAGGAAGCAATGAGTGAAAGTCTTTTTTCTGTTGCTAGCAACTTTTCAATAAATGTTTTTGATTATTACTTCGTATTGGAACAACATTATGCAAGTACTATGAAATAAAAACATTGCGAGTCTGAAATCTTACCGTAGTCAGAACTATTTATTGACATTTGTGTTTACACATTTTCAATAAAAGATGAAGAATATTTATACCACTACGGTATCTATTTAGTCTTTGATGGTTTCCAAGGGTGATGCAGAGTTTTACACAGAATCAAAGTTGAAAGAGTCAATTCAAAATGCATGGGCGTGTCGACCCATTATTCAAGCCATTAGAAAATCGTTGGCCCGTGGGAAAAGATTTGACAGACAGATATAAATTATAATAAATAAAATAAATAAAATTCCCTTTATTAATTCCCCCTAGAGAAAATTTTCTTTCGGGTCTATTCCAAGGGAATACTGGAATAATCCAGGCGTTAGGCGCATTGCAGCGCCGCAATGTTGGGTAGGGCGAGGTGACTTACTCAAGGCAATTAAAAAACACCTCAAAAATGCCATATCGAAGAACTGTTGTAATTCTCAAATTTTGATACAATCTGTCGATCCCTCAATATAAAGGGGATAGCGTGGCTCAGTGGTAAGGTCTTTGCTTCGTACCTGAAAGATACCGAGTTCGATCACCCGCCGCGCTGTGTGGCCTTGAGTAAGTCACCTCGCCCTACCTCACTTTGCGGCGCTGCAATGCGGCTAACGCCTGGGTTATTCCAGTATTCCTTCGGAATAGACCCGAAAAAAAAAAAAATTCTCCAGGGGGAATGAATAAAGGGAATTTTATTTCTTTTATTTACTATTTGTGACCCTTCGCCTCAAAACGGTATTAAGTCGGGTTGGTTAAGATGTTGAAAATTGAATATATAGCCAGAAATATCAGACTTCTGTTGAGTTTGTACGATTTATTGAGGAGAATGGATACCATATTTTAGGATGCTAATGCCAACAATTTATATTTTTGACCAGTTTAAAATTAAATTCGGCTTTTAAGCATCTAGTTCGTTCCGACATAATACCGTTTTGAGACGATGGGTCACAATTATAACTGTCTGTGAAATCTTTTCCCATGACCAACGATTTCCTAATGGCTTGAATAATGGGTCGACACGCACATGCAATTTGAATTGACTATTTTAACATTGATTCTGTGTAAAACTCTGTATCGCCCTTAAAATTTAAAAAAAAAAATTGAGCTTTTATATAGCGCAATAACCACTTAACGTGCTCAAAGCGCTTTACAAGGGGTCCCTGGTCAACAGCAACATTTAACATGTAGGACGAGACATGACGCCTGTTAGGCGATACTACAATTTTTCGGACAAAGACAACGCTGTGAACGGCCAGGTACTCACACCTGAGTAAGGTGAGAGAATGTGAGTAAAGAGTCTTTTCCAAGGACTCAACTATGCGTCGAGCGAGGCTCGAACCCAGGACCTTCCGATCCGAAAGCGAGTGTCATACCACAAGACCACATAGCCGCATAATGGCTTGAACAATGTCTCGACATGCCCATGCAATTTGAATTGACTCCTTTAAGTTTGTTTCTGTGTAAAACTCTGTATCGGCATTGGAAACCATCAAAGACTAAATAAACACTGTAGTCCATTGGATTCACGTCGTCAGGGTTCATTGGAGGTCATTCGTCTTTATCAATTGTGACCCACCGTCTCAAAACGGTATTATATCGGAACGAACCAGATGAGTACCTGGCCGTATACAGCGTTGTCTCTGTCGGAAAAAAAATTGTCATATCTCGTTCTTCATGTTACGTGTTGTTGTTGGTCTGGGACCCCTTGTAAAGCACTTTGAGCACGTTTAGTGGATAATGCGCTATATAAAAGCTCAATTATTATTATTTTTATTTGGACGGGAAACTTTTCATTCTTATAATAATAATAATAATAATAATAATGTTGAAAACTTATATAGCGCTATAACTCCGAGACACCAGACTCTAAGCGCTTAAATTACAAATTACTTTGGCTGAAACATACTCATTCACACACACAAGCACACACACACACACACACACATACACACACACAACACAACACACACACAAACCAAACCTATCTTGCTTCTCATACCATCTACTAAAATCGAAACAAATATGTTTTAAGCGAACGTTTAAAAATAGACAAAGATTCTTTTTCACGAATGCTCTGCGGTAAGGCGTTCCAAATAGAGGGTCCGAAATGAGAAAAAGATCTCATTCCAGCATTTTTTCCGAATTCGAGGGACAACTAGTTTTGTGGAATCACTGGCCGAACGTAAGGGGCGGGGTTTTGAATATCTTTCAATGAGTTCTGAAAGGTAGGAAGGGGCAGTACCTCCAAGACAACGATACACTAAAACACAAGCTTTGAATTTAATTCTTTTCTCAACAGGCAGCTTATAAATAAGTAGGAGTGAAATATCTGTTCAATGTTATAGTTATCATATAACGTTATAACAAGTGTAATTCAATGACAAATTGCCATATTTATGGACAATAAAGATCTATTATTATTATTATTATTATTATTATTATTATTATTATTATATTATTATTATTATTATTATTATTATTATTATTATTATCATTATTATATTATTATTATTATTATTATTATTATTATTATTATTATTTTATTATTATTATTATTATTATTATTATTATTATTATTATTATTATTATTATTATTATAAACACAATACCTACTGCTAAGTCAAGACGCAAATTTGGAAACTTTTGATATCGTGATTTTAAAAAGATTTTTATATATATCTAAGTATAACAAGCAGTAATTTCATTCATAAAATAATAGAAATTGTCTATGTTGCAACTTATGTGATCTGACCTATTTCAAAAGCTTGTTGATCTACATGACATTTCCCTCTTCTTTAACAACCAGTTGGCTACTTCAGTATTTGTGACCCCTCGTCTCAAAACGGTATTAAGTCTGGATTACTAAGATGCTGAAAATGGAATTTGTAGCCAGAAATAGCAGACTTAAGTTGAGTTTATATGCCTTAGAGAGATGGAATATCATATTTTACTGTGCTAAATATCAACGTTTCATATTTTTGACTAGTTTAACTATAATTTGACTTTTTAGCATCTGGTCCATCCCAACATGATACCGTTTTGAGACGAGGGGTCACATTTGTTATTTTTCGATTTGGATATTAATTTAGTATGGCTACATTTATCTCATTCAAAAATAGTGAATGTAGGCCACTAATAACACATATTGATACCCTAGTGTGTTATGATAAGGTGTGATTGACACACGGACAAATGCAAGAAGAATTAGTATAAGAATATAAATGTAAATAATGATAAACATAATCATAATAATAATGATAACGGTAATGGTAATAATAATAGTATTACTACTAATAATAATAGTATTAATATTACTATTACTACTACTACAACCACTACTACTACTACTACTACTACTACTACTACTACTACTACTACTACTACTACTACTACTACTACTACTGCTGCTGCTACTACTACTACTACTACTACTACTACTACTACTGCAGCTACTACTACTACTACTACTACTACTACTACTACTACTACTACTACTACTGCTACTACTACTACTACTACTACTACTACTACTACTACTACTACTACTACTACTACTACTACTTAATGATAATAATAATAATAGTATTACTACTACAACAACAACAACAACAACTACTACTACTACTACTACTACTACTACTACTACTACTACTACTAACTAACTACTACTACTACTAACTACTACTATTACTACTACTACTACTACTACTACTAATACTACTACTACTACTACTACTACTACTACTACTACTACTACTACTACTACTACTAATACTACTACTACTACTACTACTACTAATACTACTACTACTACTACTACTACTACTACTACTACTACTACTGTGACGTCACCTGCGGAAAAGTTGTTAGAGAGAGAACGTTATGTTGGTTGTGCGCATGCGTCTCTCGTCCTCGCTTCGACCGCCGGTGACGTCACAGACTATGGGTGACGTCCAATCAAGGGACGCTACTCTTCCGCTAATCTCATTCCCTGTACAACAGTTTGAAATCGAAACATATAAAACACATCCTTAAAATTTCGAACACATTTCTGACTATAGATAGTATGCGCTTGGCCAAGGAGTTCACAACATTGCCATCCGGAAGTATAACGAACCAACACACAAACTCTGTGTAACCATGAACTTTTATAGTCTGGTTAATACAGTTTAGTGAGAACAACTCACAAACGCGGATGGCAAAAACAACAACAAAGGCCTGAGTGACGTCATCTGCATACTATCTATAACTCCAAACTAACTCCATGTCATTGACGTCCGTTTGTCATAAGACGACAGATACTGGCCCAGTCCAAGGTGTTCGTACGTCGGCCTTATGGAATCTGGGGAGAACGCCCAATGATCTCATGCCCATGTGCGGCTATGTGGTCTTGGGTTATGACACTCGCTTTCGGATCGGAAGGTCTTGGGTTCGAGCCTCGCGCTCGGCGCATAGTTGAGTCATTGGAAAAGGCTCTTTACTCACTTTCTCTCACCGTACTCAGGTGTAAAATGAGTACCTGGTCGTTAACAGCGTTGTCTTTGTCCGAAAAATTGTAATATCGCCTAACAGGCGGCATGTCCCGTCCTACATGTTAAATGTTGCTGTTGACCAGGAACCCCTTGTAAAGCGCTTTGAGCACATTTAGTGGATATTGCGCTATATAAAGCTCAATTTAAAAAAATTAAATAATGTGCAACATTGGCTGCCATTGTGAAATAAAAAACTGTTACTTGGATTCAGTAGTCTGATGTCACGCCGCCCGGCAACGGCGGCCATCTTGGTTCTAAACGAACAAAATCATTACTTTTTATTTTCATGCTGGCTAGAACTTTTCATAAGCCTTGTGATCAGAATGTGTAAAAGTCAAACATGATCAAATTTATGTTTTTTTTTTTCCCATCTGGATTCATTTTTATGCTCGCCGGAGAAATATTTCATACGGCGTCCGCCATTGTTCCGATAGTTTAGAGCCAGTGTTACTAAGTTACCATGCGTCATTAGGAAGGAAGTGACGATACGACTGTTGAAGAGTATTTCATGGTTCACTGGCTTGGCTAGGTGGGATAACTCAAAATGATCAATTCCCATCGAAAAGAAAACCAAAAAAAAAAAAAAAAAACAAAAAAAAAAAACAAAAAAAAACAAAAACAAAACAAAACTGGAGATTGTATAGAGCTCAATGTCTACTAAGCTTGCTCAAGGCACTTTACAAAAGGATCCCCAATCAACAGCAACTCTTTTATATGAAGGACTGGAACCCTCAGGGCAGAAGATCAAGGGGAAGGCCACGAGGAACGAGGAGAAGAATTAAAGAAGCTGATATACAGAGAAGTGGTAAGACCTGGAATGAGATAAAAAAAAAAGTTAGCTCAGGATAGAGAAGGATGGAAACTGTTTGTCTGTGGCCTATACCCTGACCCAGGGTGAAAAAGGCAATGATGATGATGATGATGATGATGATGATGATGATGATGATGATGATGATGATGATGATGATGATGATGATGATGAAATGTGAGTAAAGTGCCTTCTCCAAGGAATCAACTCCGC